>NC_092499.1:152714851-153017881 GCF_047511675.1 Marmota flaviventris
GCGGTACTGGCTGCCCTGGAGGAGGTACAGGCTGGGCAGAGAGGTGGAGCAGAGCTCTCAGAGGGCCATGGTGCCCAACCCCCCTCCAGGGGAGCTGGACTCCTTTTGAAAACAAGCACCCCCTCCCCCACAGATGGGGGTTGGTAGCTGCATCGCTGACTTTTCTGCACTCAGCCTGCCAAACCGCCACATAATCCCCTTGGGTTCCCAGAGCCATCCTGCCCACACAGGTGCTAAGGCCAGCCCTGGGGGATTCCTTGACACCCACTGCTCCAGGCCCAGGCCTGTCCCCAGATGAGGTCCAGGGGTGCTGAAACCCTCCCTAACCTCCTTCCACCGCTGGGTACAGGATAATGGGTGGGGTCTGAGTCAGAGCTAGCTCACCTTGGGTGGGTAGGTGTGGCAGGGTGGGGTCTCTGTGGGGCAGGGGAACACCAGACACGGGGAGGGAGGGTCCGATGGTTTAAGGGCTGTTTGTGCACAGAGCATTTATTCTTCCTGGTCTGCTAGGGTGGGCCACAAGGAGGGATATGAAGCCAGCTGTGAGCTTCGGATCTGCCACACTTGATTCTAAGCTTCTACCCCTTGTTCTCTGGGTGATCCTTCAAAGTTCCTGCTGTCTCTTGTGAACCTGGCCTCTGTTCCTCAATCAGAGGTTTCCCTCTGTGTTGCCCACCAAAAGGGAGACTCACACCCCAGGCTGCCATTAGTGCTGGTTGGACACACAGGAGCAGAAGGCACATGGTCTAGGGTGAAGGGAGGCTGGGGCCTCCCCACCCAGTTCTCACAGCTAGCTGGGTCCTACTCTCTCATTCTATTCCCTCTCTCCTCTTCCTCTACCTGGACTTCATCGGTGAGGATCTTACATTTCCACTTCATCCCGTTTCCAGGAACAGATGAGAACAGAGCCCTGCCTTCACTTTCATCCTTGAATTTTAAATGAGGAGGAACAATAAATAAAGAGTGGGCATTCCTTATCTGAAATGTTTGGGACCAGAAGTGCTTTGGATTTGGGAATATTTGCATGTAGACAATGAGATATTGTGGGGATGGCACCCAAGTCAAAACAGGAAACTCATTTGTGTTTCATATATCTGAATGTAATTTTATACAATATTTTAAATAATTTTGTGCATGAAACAAAGTTTCTGGATGTGGAATTTTCCATTTATAGGTCTCTGATGGCCAAAAAGTATTGAATCTGGGGTTTTTGGATTAAGGATGCTCAAATTGTACTAAGTATGTGGATCAGGTGGCAACCATGATAAATAGAAATCAGAGACAAAGAGGAGACCATAAAGAGAGGGGGTAGTGCATAGATAGGTAAATTGAGGGTGTCTCTTTGAGCAGGTGACTTTTAAATAAAGACCTGAAAAAAAATGATTTAGTGAGACTTGCAAAGTGTTTTCCAGGCAGAGAGAACTCAGACACTAGGTTGTTCTCTGAGAGGGAAGTGTCTGGTATGGTGGGGACAGTAGAAGGCCAGGGGCTTGAGCTGAGGGGTTAGGAAGAGGGACCAGAGGAGGTTAGAGGTGAGAGTGAGGCACATTCTGCAGGGAAATGGGAAGCCCCTGAGGGTTCTAGCAGAGGGGTGACAGGTTCCAAGATGGGTTTTAATTGGATTATTCTGCAGCATGGAAAATGGGGTGAGGATGGGAGTGGTGTGAAAGTAGGAAGCCAGGCTAAGGGTAGATCCAGGAGAGAGGTGAGGGGTATCCTAGCCTAGGATGGATGGTATAGGGTGAGAGCAGTTGGATGTCCACTGCTCTCTGAAGACTGCCAGGCTGGGTATGATTGATGTGCTGGGGTGGGGAGATATAAAGGGAAGATGAGTTGACTCTGAGATATGGGCTTGAGCACCCACCAGGGGACCTTCTGAGGAAGCACTAAGTCCCCATGGATATATAAGAGAACTGTCTTCTAGCCTGCAAAATTATGCTCTCCTTATTAAAGCACTGCCCATTCCTTGGGTCTGATGCCCCCTGTTGGGTGACGTGTTCAAGCAAGCCTGAGTCAGGGTGGGGCATGGGTGGGAAGGGGTGAAGGAGGTGATGGGTCTCCTGCTCTGAGTCGGGAGGAATTGAGCATACTTCTAGAACTTGAACTGTACCCTCTAGACACAGGGGCATGGGCTTGGTGTAAAAGCCTCTGCTAGGGAGAAGGGACCAGTTCTGAATGGGTGTGTGTGGTGGGGTGGGATGGGCCTTTCCCATGGGAATTTGATCCTAGTAACTCAGTGAGAAAAAGACTATATCGTGCCCATTCTACAAGGCTCAGAGATGGAGAGCTTGGCCCAGCCATACCACTGCAGACATCTGCATGCAGTGATCTGGCTGCCACCTAGCCTCCCCACGGCCAGCTTGAGCTTCCTCACAGCACAGGAATATCCCAAGAGAACCAGGGAGAAACTCTTCCACATTGTATTCTAGCCTCAGAAGTCACAGAGGGTCACTGATCCCTAAATGGCACACGTGCCTACATTCAAGAGGAGGGAAACTGGCCCTCATCTCTGAGCAGGACTGTCAAAGTCTCCTTGTAAGAAGAGCACTTTGGTAAGAATTGTATTGCTGTCGACTTCAGAAAATATAATACACCCCAGAGGAGAAGTGGCCTATGGGTGGATGAATGGTACTGATGCCCACCCCAGCAGGCTGTGAGCCTAAGGCACAGGTTCAACTCGTAGTGCTCTTGTTCCCCAGCCTCTTGACCCTGGGTGGGTCCTTGTGCCCTCTGAAGGTGACCCCTCTAGGGGAGCCTACCCTGCCAGCCTCTGAAAGGAGGATGAGGAGTGGATGTTGAGAGATGCTCTCCAGCTGGGGACCCATGTCACTGAGGCACACTGGGGTAAGGGGGATGAAACTGGTGCGCTCAGGATGCCTCAGCTGCTATGGTGACAAGGCTGGGCTGAGACTTCAAGCCAAAGGTCCCAGGTAGTCCCAGGTGACCAAGGCCCAGAAAGGCAGTTTCAGTTGGGGAGAGTGATGGCTTCATGTGGAGAAGACACTCAGGAAGTCTGTTGAGCTCCAGTGTCCCCATCTGAAGCGGGGCTCCGTGGTCACATCCTGCCTCATTGTCAGCAGGCATTGGTCTCCAGGGCTGCCATACTGTCCCAACTGCCAGGGATGAAGGAGCTGTCTCCTGGCAGCAGCTGCCACACAAAGCCCAGGGTGGAGCTCAGGGAGGCTGGCCCAGGGTTCACAGCTTGTCACCAAACACGTATTTCTGCAGCTCATTAGTCTGGAATTCTTTCTATTCCAGCAGGCCCTCCCCTGGGATGTGTAGACTGTTCTGGCTCAGCCAACAGCAGTAAATGGGCCTTATCAAAACACAAAATGCTAAAATGTGGGAAAAAATACTTTAAAAATGTTTACATGGGAGGGACAGGCAAGGGTATTGTTGAACTGTTTTCTTCTTTCATAAGCAGCTGGGCCAGCTGAACTGAAGCTCAGGGCCAAGACCCTGGGGACCCAGCAGGAAGAACGGATGAGCGAGGGGCAGGCTTCACAAAGACCTGGGGGAAACAACTTATTTTCCATTTGCTTTCTCTTTATCACTCTGTGGCAGATTCAAACCGACAGTCTTCACTCCCACAATTTTGACTGTGGATATGGTCACTGATTATCCTGATCCTTTAGTGTCTTTTCTACTCTGAACCAATTTAGGGAAAGACCTTTTGCTCAGGTCTGGGTAACATGGAGTGAAGTATTTGGAACCAAAGGCTACAGTAACACTGGGTGGATGGCAAGTATTCATGAGCATGGTTCCAGAATTCCTGTCTCTAGACTAGAAGAAGAAAAATCACAAAGGGGATATGGCACCTGTCAAGACCTCCAGCATACATATTCCCTTCCTTAATAATTTAACCTTTAGTTCTAAGCTTGGCACATGACTCTCTGGACCAAATCTGGCTAACTGAGTGGAGTGGGGGTGGTGAGTGCAGGTGTCATGAAGCAGCTTCCATGCCAGAATGTAACATTAAAAGGAATTTGTGAGCCCTTCCTCCCTTTTTCTACTTCTGCTATCTGAAATGTGAATATGATAGTTGGAGCTGCAGCAGTCATCTTGGGCCATGAGGTGATCTTGGAGATGGAAGCTATGTAAGCTAACCCCATATAATTGGAGCCTGAGTCCCTGACATGGTGTAGCCTCCAAAATTGGACTTTCTACCTCCCACATTGAGTAAACTGCTGCCTTGTTTACACCACTATTGTGTTAGGGTTTCTTTAACCCAGAGCCAAAGATAACCCTCTCTCAGAGAGTTTACAGTCAATTATGTTTCTCATTCAAAAAGTTAGCCAGTGGTTATAGGTCATGTTGGGCTGGAGCATCATAGCTGAATGAAGACAATCAATTTGTGGGACTGCTCTGTCCTTGTCAGGGAAGAGGACTCCTCCCTCAAACAGACATGTCACCATGAGTATGGTGTTGACTGAGTGTGTCAGGGACATACAGACAGATTGAAGGATTTCCCCAGCCTAGACATGCGTAAGGAAGACTGAATACCCGCTGTACTTCCTTCCCACTTCAGCTCCCCTAGAAATAGCTCAGTAACATAATTGCAGGGAGAAGCAACAGAGAATATGATGCACAGGTGGAGTCCCTGTGGGTCTTGGCTTTCATGGACTTTGAGAAAGTAAAAAGACTGGTCTGTCATGCAGGTTGACACCCCAAAGCAGAGGTAACTGCAAACCAGCAAATTAGCAGAAGAGATTGTATGTGGCAGGGAAGTGGGTCCTTGGAAAGAGATGTTACCCTCCTTACACACCTGGAGGGACTGAAAGCTCAGGGCCCATAGTTTGAGAAGAGAAGTGGGCCAGGAGATAGGAAGAGTGAGTTCTTTGCTCGCCTCTAAACCCAGCTCCACTGTGCCTGAGAGAGGATCTTGGCATGGTGTTTGCACCAGGACAAAACCAACGATGTGCTTATGCTATCAACTGGAAGTTAATCTCTCCCCCAGACTCATCTGTTGATACCCAACCCCCAAGGTATTAGGAGATGGGCCTGCAAGAGGTGATTAGGTCATGAGGGTGGATCATTGGGATTAGTGCCCTAGTGATCTTCCTCTTCCTTTCCACTTTATGAGGACACAGCAAGCAGAGTGCCATCTATGGATGGAGGAGAGCCCTCATCAGACACTGAATCTGCTATCATTTTGATCTTGGATTTCCTAGCCTCCAAAACTGTGAGGAATAGATTTCAATTGTTTCTAAGCCATACAGTATGATATTGTGTTATAACAGAACAAACTGAGGCATTTTGCTAAGAAACTAAGGTGGAGTTGGGAGGAGGGTTAGTATCCACTAAAGTAAAAGCCCTCACTGATTTGTTATTTTAATGGAGACAAGGGAGCTTGGTACCTTCTAGTGAAGGCTGTCAGTTACTATAACTTACCCCTACCTGGAGAACTCAACCTAGACTTCCCAGGAAGGGGAGAGGCCTGCTGAGTAAAGGGAAATGGGAAACATGAAGGGAATCCTTGCCAGCTATTGATAGTCAACAGTTTTGTCTTTCATACGTGTATACAAACAGATGAGCAGATTTAACACTGCCCCTGGAAGAAATTGATTGGAAAAGCAGTGAATAGAAGCTAAGAGTAAAAATGAACACCTGAGACATTTGAGGAGACATTGCATTCACAAAGCAAGAACAGAAACCTATAAAAAAGGAAAAGTCAGGGAATAATGAAAAGTTGAGATATTAAAAATATGACTGTCAAAACTTGTTAAAATCAGGAAAAAGTTGGAAAATATAATTGAAGTAACTCCCTAGACTTTAGAGAAAGAAGATAAAAAGATGAAGAGTATGAGGGAACAGTTAAGAAATGCATGCATTGATCCAGCCCATCTAAACTGTGACTATAACAAAGTAGCACAAGCTTAGTGACTTAATGCTACATAAGTTTATTGTCTGGCAGCTATGGAGGTCAGAAATCCTAAGAAGGAGGTGTTAGGAGTTCCATTCCTTCTGGAAACCATAGGAAAGGATCCATTTCCCTGCCTTTCCCAACCTCTGGAGGCTGTCAGCATTCCTTGGCTCATGGCCCTTTCCTCCATCTTCAAGGTCAGCAGTGTAGCTGACCAGGATGTCTGCTTCCATCATGTGTCATTCTTTCTCCTTCTGCTTCTACTGTCACATCCCTTTCTCTGATCTTGACTCTCTTTCTTTCCTCCTATGGGTACCCGTTGGTGAGCATTGAGCTTACCAAGATAAAACAGGAAAGTCTACCTATCTCAAGATTTTTAATTTAATCACATCTGAAAAGTCCCTTTTTTCCTGTAAGATAACATATTCAAGGATTTCAGGGACTAGGTTGTGTCACCTTTGGTGGCCCACTCTTTTTTTTGCTACAATGGGAAATAATAACTAAAGAGGGAATAACCTTTGTTTTTTAATCTGAGAGAAGAGGTTTTAAATTTAGAATTCTTCTGAGTTACCTTAATAGGATGATTGAGAAAAAAAAAAGTTCATACCTGGGTACTTCATCATGAATTTTTAGGAAGATGAGGGGATAGAGGTGGCACAGGTCTCTGGCAGAGGAATGAGATTGAATGCAGTATGCAAAAGAGAAATAGAAGACTTCTTTCAAGTCTTGAGCGGAAATTATCTTGACTTAAAAATGATTCCATCAGCCAACATTTTAGGTATGAAAATTTAAAATAAATTTTAATGTATAAGAAAGTTAACCTCCCTTGAACTTATTCTGAGGAAGTACAATGTGAAATGTACTCTGGTCACAAGAAAATAAAAACCAAAAGGAAAATAAGGACTTCCCCAAACCATAGAACTAAGTCAGTACTACAGTGCAAAAAAATTCTATGCCATGAATATGATGATTAAATAATAAGAAATCTATTAAAACTTACCAGATTAATAAATTGAAGACTTTAAGAAGTTTCAACACCCATTTTTCCTTAGCCTTGACTTCATGGATGAATACAGCCTTATCATGATGATATGTAAATGCTTCAGTCCTAAAGTCAGTGATTTACTTAATGTAGAAATACTAAAAACATTCATACTAAGGTCAGAAACAAACCAATATTTTTTTTTTTTACTTCTACTATTACTTACCACACTGCCAATACAATCATATATAAAAACTAGAGGCTTAATAAAGAGTAGAAGTATTCTCTGTTTGCAGATGACAATACAATGTACCTGGAAGACTCTAGTGAATATTTTTCAAAACTACCCCAGAGAATAAAAGAATTCTAAAAGACAGCAAACAGGTTGTAAAATCAGCATATCAATAGACTTCATATGTTTTATATGATTTTCACATATGAAGTTAAAAATTAAAATAAATCTTACCAGGAATTCACAACGAAGACAGAAGGCTCTTGGGAAAGTTTCTTAGTAGTATAGTAACTTTTCCTCTGTCCATGGGGAAAAAAAGCCATAAACTGTGGAGATGGGATAGTGTCTTCTTTAGGAGACAGTGAAGTAAAAGCTGTAGCAAAACAGCCCTCATCCTAAATACAAGGTTACATTAGAATCTAAAGTCGGTTATATCATGAGGGTAACCATTGCAACACTAACCCTCAGTCCCAGCCCACCTCCTGACTCAATTAATAACATCTACATTAAAGACCCAACAGAAGAAAAAGTGGGCTCACTTCCAAGCATGAAAATGATTTACATCAACCTCTACTATCTAATGTCTGTTACCAAAAAAAAAAAAAAAAAAAAAAAGCTGGTCACAGTGATGCACACCTGTAATCCCAGTGGCTCATGAGGCTGAGACAGGATGATCAAGAGTTCAAAGCCGGTCTCAGCAATGGCAAGGTGCTAAGCAACTCATTAAGACATGTCTCTAAATAAAATACAAAATAGGCTGGATTTTAGCTCAGTGTTGGAGTGCTTGCCTGGCACATGTGAGGCACTGAGTTCAATCCTCAGCACCCCATTAAAATATTTTTAAAAAATTAAAAACAAATATAAGCCTTATGAAAAAGTAAGACACTGGAATTATCAGGTGAGAAATTTAAAATAATAATCATAAATATGCTTATGACTCTAAAGGAAAATGTGGGAATATGCAAAATCTGAGGGATAATTTCAGCAGAGAGTTGGAAATGATTCGAAGGAAATGAATGGAGATACTAGCAATGAAAAACTGAGAAAAGATGAGAAATGCCTTCAACAGCTCATTAGCAGACAGTCAAGAAAAGAATTGAGGTCAATTTGAAGATAAGCCAATAGAAACCCAAAAAGAAAAAAGAAAAAAAGAGTAAAAATCCCCCCCAAAAAAGTGCATCCAAGGGTTCTGGAGCAATACTAAATGGTATTACACATTATTTAAATCTCAAGAAGAGAAAGGAAAAAAGAAGAATGTATTTGAGAAGTATTATTTTTTTTCTCTGTTTCAAATTTTATTTAACATCCTCCCATTATTGATTTTATTTTATTTTATTTATTTGTGTTTGGGGTGTTTGTTTTATATTGTTTTGTTTTTTTTGCAGAGCTGGGGATCAAGTCCAGGTGCTGGGCATGGAACCCAGGACCTTTTGCATGCTAAGCAAGTGCTCTACAATTGAGCTTCAACCTTAGCCTGTTTTTTTTTTTTTTTAATTGACATATAAAAACTGCACATGTTCATAGGGCATAGTGTAATAATTCAATACATGTGTACAATATATATTGTTCAAATCAGAGTAGTTAGCACTTCCCTTTCCTGAAACATTTATCAAATCCTTTGTGTTGAAAACCTTCTAACTCCTCTTTTCTCATTTTTTATAAAAATGTGTATTCAAAACTATTGTAATGTTTTGGAATTAATTTTTATGTTTGCTCCTTAGGATTGTAAAATTTTGGACAAAGAATATATTACAGATATATATATATATATACACACACACATATACATATATAGACATAGATATAGATATCTATCTCCAAGAATTAAACCCAGGGGTGCTAAATTGCTAAGACTGGCACTCGCTTTGAATTTGCCATCCTCCTGCCTCATCCTCCCCAGCTGCTGGGATTACAGGCATACACCATTGCACTTACAGATGGGTTTGAACTGTAAGCATCCTGCTGTGTTGTAGAATACTGGGACTCGTCCCTCCCATGTGATTGTATATTGGTACCCATTAACTGACCTCTCTCCCCAACCTTTCCTAACCTCTGCTGATCACAATTCTACATTGATTTTTAAAATATTCTCCAAATTTTTATTAGAATGTACTCTCTCTATATATTAGCTGGGATTACAGATATGCACCACCACACCTGGCTAAGAAATATAGTTTTTTAAAAAAGAATTTGTCCCTATTTTCAGATGATATATTTATATATGTAGAAAAGTCCAAAGTATCTATGAAAAAATTCTAGAATTGAGCATTATTGATAAAGTATTTATCTAGAGTACAAAATACAAGTTCAATATACAAAATCAATTCTGTACACCAGCAATGGACAATTAGAATTTAGGATTTTTAAATTATTATTTAAAAGAGAAAAAAGGTACTTAGATCTAAATCTACCCAAATACATACATCATTTGAACCCTAAAAGCTATAAAAATAAGTGAAATAATAAATGAAGACCTAAATAGAGTTTTGAACAATATACATTGATCGGAAGACCTAATAATGTTAGGCTTACAATTCTCTACAAATTTAATTATAGGTTGAACGAAATACCAATCAAATGTTCAGCACATTTTATTATATAGATATTGACAAACTGATTCTACAGTTGAATGTACATGTAAAGTTACTTTATTAGTAAACAACTTTGTGAAATACAAGCAAGATTAGAGAATTTACATTTCATGAACTTAAGACTTTAAATGCCACAGTGATTAAGATAGTACAGCATTAGAATAAAGATAGAAAGTAGATCGATTTTAGAGAATAGATTGTCCAAAAGTAGGCCCATACATATATGATCAATTGTTATCTGACAAAGTTAACAGGGATGTTCAGTGGAGAAAGGATAGTTCTCGAAACAAATGGTGTTTGAACAATTCACTCCTCATATGAAAAAATGCACTTTGATCCATAGATTTTACCTTACAAAAGAAAATTAACCCTGAAAGGACCACAGACTTAAATGTGAAACAAAAAACTTTGAACCTTACAGAAGAAAGTACAGGGATAGATCTTCATTATCTTGGGTTAGCCAAAGATTTCCTACACATGACAATAAAATTATGACTCATCAAAGAACAAATTGAGATTACCGGCTTGGCTTCTAGCAAACTGCCTGAGGAGCTCCACTGGCCCACACCTCAATGAAAGTGAAAATTATTCAAAAAAAATTATCAAAAGTGGAAGTGATCATAATGACAAACACCAAACACACCATCTATCCAAAAATTTTGGACTTTTGGTGATAAGGGCAAGAGCCTATGATATTTGAGACAAGATTTCATCCGTTTTCTGCTTTCTGGAGTCTCCATTCCAGACTGCTAAAGTCTAGAAAGACATTATGTCCCACACCTGCAGCTCTAGAGCCCTGTTCAAAATTTCATCTTGTATGAGAAGCGAGTTCTAAAACAGACATCTCCCAATCTCTTCTCAAAGAAACTTATTTCACTTGCAAAAATGAAATATGGAGAAGTTCAAACCTAAGGACACACTCAAGAATAGTGGAGGTTGTGGGAGAGAGGAAGTGAAGAAGAGATTCATGAATTTAATGAACATAAAGCCTATACTGTAAGATGGCTGATTTGTATAGAGAACTGAGGAATAAAAACAAAGAAAACATCAAGAGCTGGGGTTGTGTCTCAGTGGTAGAGCACTTGCCTTGCACATGTGAGGCACTGGGTTTGATCCTCAACACCACATATAAATAAATAAAGATATTGTGTCTATCTACAATTAAAATTTTTTTTAATCAAATATGAGCTCAGGAAAAAAAAATCAAACATGGATCTTAGAAACTAGCCCTTCAAAGGAATTACAATTTAATTGGACTTGTTTGCAGAGACATCAATACCCCAGGGGATTTTTTTGAAACAATAGAACAATAATCCATCAATCAATGGAGTATAGTAGCTGGACATGGTCACATAGAAAGAGAATCCAAAGAATGTCAAATTATAAAGAAAGAAGAAAAAAAAATCTCTATTTGCAAGTTATAAGAAATTATATGTGCATAACCCCAAGGAATCCACTAAAATTTTATTAGCTCCACTAAAATTTTATTAGCACTAATAAATGAGTTTAGTAATGTTGAAAGATGCTCAAAAATAAATTGTATTTCTGTATACTTTTAATGAATAATCCAACAATGAAATTAATAAAACAATTTAATCATCAAAATTCTCAGAGAATAAATACTTAGGAGTAAGCTTAACAAAAGCAATGCAAAACTTGCATTCTGAAAGTTATAAAATATTCTTCAGTGAAAATTTGAAAAGACATAAGTAAATGGAAAAACATCCCATGTTTTACTTACCAAGAAACTTGTCATTGTTAAGATGAAATATTTCCCAAATTGATCTACAGACACAACTCAAGCCCCAACAGCAACTGATTTCTTTATAGAAATTGACAAACTGAGTCTAATATTCACATGGAATTAAGAGGTATCCAGAGTAGTCAGAACAATCCTGAAAGTTTAAGTAGGACAATTTATACTTCTCAGTGTCAAACTTACTATAAAGCAAAGTAATCAAGAAAGTGTAATATTAGTAAAAAGTTTAGACATAAATAGATCAATGTAATAGAACTGAGAGACCAAGAATAAACCTATACAATCAATTAAATATCCCTTTATTTGATGTTTCTAAAAGGGTATTGAGACCATCCAATAGAGGAAGAATAGTCTTTTGAACAAATGATGCTGTGAAGATTGGCTAGTCACATACAAAAAATGATGTTAGACTTCAAATTATTCACCTTACATTATGTATTTTGTATATAATGTGCTTCACATTATATGCAAAAGTTAACTCCAAGTGAGATCAAGGACCTAAATCTAAATTTAGAGCTAAAACTTAAGAACTATTTTTTTTTAAAAAAACATAACAGTAATATTTCAAGACCCTTATTTGTCCAAGGATTCTGAGATGTGACACAAAAAAAAAAAAAACACGAGAAAGAAAAGAAAAAGTAGAAAAATTGCATGTTTTTAAAATAAAAATAAAACTATTGTGCTTCAAAGAACACCACTGAGACAACAAAAGATAACACACAGAATGAAAGAAAATATTTGCTCTCTAATATGAGAACATATGAGAGAAAATGATATATTTGATAAGGACTTGGCATCTAGAATACAAAAAGAACACTTGTAACTTAGTAATAAAAAGGGAAATAACACTATTTAAAATGGAAAAAGGATATGAATAGAGGAGTCTTCAAGGAAGATATCCAAATGGCCAACGAACAAGTGTAAAGAGACTCAACATCATAGTAATTAGGGAAATGACTGGGAAAAAATACTAATTACCAAAGTATACACAATAAGAAAGAGTCTTAAAGAAATTTTATCAGTAAGCAAAAATCTTTCCATGAAGAAACACAAAGCTATAATGGCTTTCTTGGCAGGTTCTATCATATATTTAAGGAAAAAAAATAATGGCCAATCTTGTACAAATTGTTCAGGGTATACTTATCATAGCATTTTGTGGGTCCAGAATAGAATTGGTATAAAAATATGACAGAAGCAATTTGAAAATTACAATTTATAGGTCAATTATACCCATGAACATAAATGTAAAAGTCAAAATAAAATTCAGCAATATATAATAAAGGCATAATATGTCATTATCAATTTGAGTTTATACCAGGAATGTAAGGATTAACACTATAAATTAATGTACTTTGTTATATTAACATTAAATTATTTAAGATTACATAGCATTATTACATAGTACATAAAATTTTTAAAAAATAATAAAAATTATTTTAAGTGATGCAGAATAAGCATTTGAAAAAAATTTAATATCCCTTTATGAAAAAGCATTTTATCACACTAGGAATCAAGGAGAACATCCTTAATCTAATAAAGAGTATCTATAAAAGAACTCTGGTCAATATATTTAGTGGTAAAAAGAGAAAAATGCTACTTTGGGAACTAAGATGAGACAATGATGACACAGATCATGTGCTTGCCTACATAAAAAACTATAGGTAAATTATAAAAATAAGTAAAATTGTTCATTGAGCTTGATTTTAAGTAGTCAATAGGCAAAAATCAACTTAAATATATAAGAATAAAATTTTATGATAATATATATAGAATTTTTTAAAGATACAAATATAAAAAGCATAAAAAATGAAGGTAGTATCATCAGAAAGGTTTCAAATAGAAAGCCCATATCAAATTCCCTTACAAAGATACCAACTGAACAATATTCAATCCACACTGCCTGTATGAGAACTCCCCGAACAGTCACAGCACCTCAGGCAAGCTCAAAACTAAACACAGCAGGTGTGTAAAACTTTTTCATGGGTGATGGTTGTTCCTTCAAGCTAGTAATCCAATTTTCTCCTGGGGCAACCAATACAAAATGAACAACCAACCCATGGCTTCTCCTTTCAGAGAAAAACAGAAGTGTGGAACACACTGACAATTTTTCAGCTTTGGAGGAAACTGCCAGAGAAATTATTTTCTGTTTAATCTGACTGCTAACTTCTGAAGGAACTGGCATATCTGGGGGCAATTGAAAACAAGCTCAGTGCTTACTGCAATGCCAGAGGACCTGCAGTACTGATCACACATACTAGATGGAGCAAAAAATTACAAGGCTGTGAAAAACCACAAAATCTCTCTCCCTGGGAATTGTACACACAAGCCCAGAAAAGGTGTATCACCAGAAAAGGTGTAACAGGCTCCTGAAATTACTAGTTGGGCTTTTTGGTAAAGATCTTTCAGTATAAGTCCATTCATGAACACTAGAGAGTTGGCTGTTTTTTCAAGCGTATAAACCTGAGGAAAAAGAAATAACAAGGCATATGAAAAAAAATAAATAAATAAAAAACAGGGAAACATGGCCCAATAAAAGGAATAAAATGTTCTCCAGAAACTGACCCTTAAATAAAGATATCACGAATGACCTAAAATAATAATAATCTGAAAGAAGTTCACTGTGTTATAAAAGAACACAGAAAAACAACTAAACAAAGTCACAAAGAACACAGAAAAACAACTAAACAAAGTCAAAATGATGTACGAACAAATTGAGAAAAACATCAAAGAACTACAAACTATAAGCAAGAACTAAATAGGAATTTTAGAACTATATAATATAATAATTGAATTATAAAATTTACTATAAACGTTCAAAAACTGACTTGGTCAAGCAGAAGAATCAGTGATGCTGGGGCTGGGGTTGTGGCTCAGTGGTAGAGCACGCACCTTGCATATGTGAGGAGGCACTGGGTTTGATCCCCAGCACCACATAAAAATAAATAAAGGTATTGTTTCCACCTACAACTAAAAAAATATTTTAAAAAATCAGTGATGTTGAAGATAGGTCATTTGAGGTTATTGAGTAAGAAGAACAAAAGGAATAAAGAAAAGTGAAAAGAAACCAAGAGATTTGTGGGATATGATCAGGAAAATGAATATACATATTATAGATGTTTTAGAAGAAGAAAAGAAAGGGGTAGAGAGACTATTTGAAGAAATAATGACTGAAAACTCCCCAAGTTTGAAGTGGCAATATATTCAAATTCAAGAAGCTCAAAGGATTCCAGTTAGAATAAAACCAAAGAGGCCTACACCAAGACACATTATAAGCAACCGTAAAAATCAAAGACAAAAAAACAGCAAGAACAAGCAACTTGTAAGATACAAGGTAGCTCCCAAAAGATTATCTATGATTTCTGAAAAGAAACATTATATGCCAGAAAAGACTAGGATATTATATTTAAACTGTCAAAAGAAAAAAAAATCAGCCAGTAAGGAATAGTAAGTCAGGAAAATTATATTTGAAAAATCAAGGATAAAAGTCTTCCTAAATAAAGAAAAGCTGTAGGAGTTATCAACACTAAACCTGTCTCATAAATATTGTTAAAGGGAAAAGCTAGACAGTAACAACACAAAAGCATACAAAAACATGAAACTCTCTGGTAAAGATGTAGAAAATACAGAATCCTGTAATACTATAATGGTAGTATATAAATAATTTTTAATTCTGGCATAAAATATAAGATATAATAACATAAAAATAGCTATAACTATAAAACTATGTTGATGGATACAAAATATAAAAGCATGTAGTTTGTAACACCAATAACAAAGTGAGGGGGTGTAAGTAGTAGGTAAAATTTTGGCAGGCAATTGAAATTAAGTTTTTATTAATTTAAAATAGGTTGTTATAATTATGTTTTATTTAATGACTGTGGTAACTAAAAAATATCTGTATAAGAATCACATGAGAAACAAGAAAGGAATCAAAATATGTTACTACAAAAAATCAATGAAGCAGAAAGGAATACCACATGAGAGAGCGGGAACAAGTAACTAAACACAAGACCATAAACAAAATGGCATTAGTAAGTCTTTCCTATTAGTAATTACTTTACTAAGTAAAGTTGGCAGTTATGTTAAAGTTGGGTCCATACTAGTTAGACCCAACACACAAATACAGAACACTCTATTCAACTCTAGAAAAATACAAATTCTTCTCAAGCTCATGTGGAACATTCTTTAGAATAAATCATATGTCTGGCCACAAAGTCTTAAAAACTTTAAGAATACTGAAATCAAACCAATCATCTTTTCTGACCATAGTGGATTGAAACTAGAAGGGATAGCAAAAGGAAAACTGGAAAATCACAAATATGTGTAGAAATTAAACAATAGACTTTTGAGCAGTTAAAATGGATCAGATTTAGCAATAGTTTCCTGGATATGATACAAAAGGCATATGTAATAAGGGTAAAAATAGACAAATGGGACTAGATCAATGAGAGACAATATTTGAAAATCACACATCTGATGAAGAGTTAATATCCATAATACATAAAGACCTACGATTCAACAATAACAAAACAACACCTGATTTATTTATTTTTCTTTTAATTTTTATTTGTTCTTTTCAGATATATATATGACAGAAGAGTGTATTTTGACATTTTATACATACATGGAGTATAAATTATTCTAGTTAGGATTCCATTTTTGCAGTTGTGTATGATGTGGATTGTCACTGGTTGTGTGTTCATATATGTACATAGGAAAGTTATGTCTGATTCATTTTACTCTTTCCTATTCCCATCCCAGCCCTTTCCTTCATTCCCCTTTGTTTAATCCAATGAACTCCTATTCTTCCTTCCCCACCCCCTTATTTTGTGTCAGCATTCACATATCAAAGAAAACATTTGGCCTTTGATTTTTTGGGGGGATTGGCTTATTTCACTTAGCGTGATAGTCTCCAGTTCCATTCAGAACTGGCAAATGCCATAATTTCATTCTTTATGGCTGGGCAAATGCCATAATTTCATTCTTTATGGCTGAGTAATATCTCATTGTGTATATATACCACATTTTCTTAATCCATTCATCTGTTGAAGGGCACCTAGGTTAGTTCCATAGTTTAGCTATTGTGAATTGAGCTGCTGTAAAACATTGATGTGGCTGTGTTGATTTTAAGTCCTTTGGGTATATACCAAGGAGTGGGATAACTGGGTCAAATGGTGGTTCCATTCCAAGTAAAACATTTGATTTAAAAAACAAAACAATAAAGAGCTTGAACAGATATTTCTTCAAAGAAGATACATATAAATGGCCAAAACACACACACACACACAAACAACAACAATAACAACAAAAGCCCACAGATGGATGCTCAGCATCACCAATCATCAGGGAGATTCAAATCAAAACCACCATGAAATACTACCTCAGAACCCCTAGGAGGGCTGCAATTAAAAGAAAAAGCACAGCAAATAGCAAAAGTTATTGAGAATATGGGGAAGCTGAAACCCCTGTGTGCTGTTGGTAGGAATGTAAAATGTTGCAGCTGCTATGGAGGATAATATGGACATTACCCAAAAAATTAAAAATAGAATTATATTAAGATCTAGCAATCTCATGTGTGGGTACAAATACAAAAGTTCTGAAAACAGAATCTTGACGAGATATTTTTGCACACTCATGTTTTATTGCAGCATTATTTATATAGACAAGAAGTGGACACAACCTAGATGTCCTTGGATGGACAAATTGATAAGCAAAATGTGGCATATACAGAAATGAAATATTATCCCTTCCTGACAAAAAAAAAAAAGGAAACCTTTTCTTATGCTACAACATGCTTAAATCTTGAGCGCAGTATGATAAGTGAAATAAGCTAGTTACAAAAAGACCAATACTGCATGCTTCCACTTACATGTGTAGTCAAGCCCTTAGAGACAGGAAGTAGGATGGCAGGGATGGAGCGTGGGGTGGAGATTGCTGTTCAGTGGGTCCAGAGTTTCAGTTACAAGATGAAATGTTCTAGAGACCTGTTCTACGGCAACTTGCATATAATTTATAGTATAAAACCAAACAGATAAAATGGGAAATTTGATGTTGTTTTTAATCACAATTTAAAAAATCAAGTCCCTGGGATATTTGTGCAACATGGGAAAGGATGAAAATACAATTTAAAAAATACTAAGAGACCTATATATCTAGGGGAATTAATGAAGCCTCCGTATATCTCCAAATTTTGATCCATAGATTTCATATAACAGTTTCAGCACTTTTTTCCCCTTTTTCGTGAAACTTAAGAAACTCACTCTAAATTGTATATGGAAATGCTATTTTAGTCCCCAATGCTGCTACAACAGAAACCACAGACTGACTAATTTATAATGAGCAGAAATTTATTTGGCTAATAGTTCTAGTGGCTGGGAAGTCTAAGACTGAGGAGACACACGTTTGGTGAGGGTCTTCTTGCTGAGTCACACTACGGCAGAAGTCATCACCTAGGGGAGAGAGACAAGGAAGGGGCAAACTCATCCTTTTATCAGGAACCTATATCAGCAATAACTAACCCACTCCTCTGATAATGGACAGAGCCCTCATGACCCGATGGCCTCTCCAAGGTCCTACTTCTCAACAGTGCTGCCTTAGAAATTGTTCCCAACACACAAACTTGGGGAGACACATTCAAAACACAGCAAATTCCAAGACCAAAAATAGCCAAGATGTTCTTTTTTTTTTTTTTAAGTTGTAGTTGGACACAATATCTTTAATTTATTTATTTTTATGTGGTGCTAAGAATCGAACCCAGGGCCTTGCACATGCTAGGTGAGTGCTCTACCACTGAGCCACAACCCCAGCCCCCAAGATGTTCTTGAGGACATATTGGAAGAAAGTGGTAAGACTGTTCTACCAGTTTTTAAACTTATTCAAAAACTGTAATCATCCACACAATCGGTCATTGGAAGACAATCTACATAATTTGCAAGACCCATGCAAAATGGAAAAGCAGTGCTCCTTGCTCAAAAATTATTAAAAAGATCAACAGAGGAACATTGAAGACAAGGCCCTTGTGAGCATGGGGTCCTACATGGCTCTGCATTTCATGTGGTTGTGAATTTGGCCAGGGTTATTGGTTCAAACATTGTCTTGAAATGTAGAAACAAACTAATGAATCAGAACAGGGAGCCCAGAAACGGTCCCCAAAGCACAGACTCATTAGATATATGACAAAAACTCACACCACAGAACAATAGGGTAGGATAGTCTTCATAATCGATGGTAAGAGGACACGTAGTTGTCCAAGTAAAGAAATGATAGACTTAAAAACAGGAAAATTCCTTAAAAAGGAAGGAAACTGAGACACTTGTTGCAACATAAATGAACCTTGGAGACCCATTGCTAGAAATAAAACAGATGCAAAAGGGAAAATATGATATGATTCCCTGTTATACATGTTATACCTTCCTGTTATACATGACACCAAGATGCCTAGAAACTCCTAGAAACAGAAAGAAGAATGGTGGTTGCCAATAGCGGGGAAGAGGGAGAAATAGGGAGTTAGTGTTTAATGAGTGCAGAATTCCAATTTAGAAAGTGCTGGAAATGGATAGTGGTGAAGGATGCATGGCAATTTGAATAAACTTAATGCCACTGAATTGGACCCTTGAAAATGGCTAAATGGTAAATTTCATGTTAGTAACTTTTACCACAGTTTTTAAAAAGATGAAAAGCAAAAAAATATAGCTGTAGAATAAAGAAAAATAGCTTTATAATCTTAGTATCATCAAAGATATCTTTAAAATATCCAAAAAGGACTAACAGTGAGATGTGTGATAATCTTGATTCATTAGAATTAAGAAACACTTCTTCATTAAATGACATATCAAAAGAGTGAAAAGTTAAGTCACAGAGTGGGATGTTTGCAGGGCATGTAACTGGCAAAGGGCTCATGTCCAGAATATATAAAGCACACCTAAAAATCAATAAGATAGAACAGTGAGTAAAATAGAAAAATGGCTGTCGATCAATTTTGTGTTGCTGTAACGAAACACCATGGACTAGATAATTTATAAGAATAGAAATTTATTTTCCCATAGTTCAAGAGACTGGGAAGTCTAAGATCAATGTGCCAGCATCTGGCAGGAGGCTTCTTGCTATGTTATGGACATGGTGGAAGACATCACATAGCAGAAGAGCAAAGAGGAGGTAAAAGAGAGAGAGAGCAAGAGGGGCCAAACTCCCTCCACCCCTTTTTAATGAACCCACTCCTGCAATAAGAGAATTAATTCATTGACTCTGCCCTCCTGGCCTTCTCTCCTCTCAGGGAGTCCCATCTCTCAACACTGTTGCATTGGGGATTAAGTTTCCAACACATGCTTTTTGCAGGAACACATTCAAACCAAAACAATGGACAAAATGTTTGAACAGGTACCTCAGAAGAGAAGATATCCAAATAGCCAGTAAACATGTAAATGTTCCTTAACCATTTGCAACTTACAAATTTAAATCATGGTCTGTTATGGTTTAGACAGGAGGTGTCCCCCAAAAGCTCACATGTGAGTGAATGTAAGAATTTTTGGAGGCTAAATCACAGGGTTATGAGAACTTTAATCTAATCAGTACATTAACCCACTTGAATGGATTAACTGAATGGTAACTGTAGGCAGGTAGAGTGTGGCTGGAGGAGGTTATTGAGGGTGAAACTGTGGGGTATATATTTTGTCCCTGGTGAGCAGAGTTCTCTGCTTCCCGTATCCTGAGCTGCTTTCCTCCTCCATACCATTCCATCATGGTGTTCTGCCTCATCCTGGGCCCAGAGCAACAGAGTTACCCATCTATGAACTGAGGCCTCTGAAATTGTGAGCCCCAGATAAACTTTTCCTCCTCTAAAATTATTCTTGTCTGGTCTTTTGGTCACTGTGGTAAAAAAGTGAACTATTACACCCCCAGATAGCTCCATGCACTATGAGACTAACAGTACCAAGTGCTGAAAGTCTTAGAAGTCACAAAAGCTGCTGATGGTATAACCACTTAGGAAAATGATGTAGTATCTATTAAAGCTGAAGATACACATGCTAGGAGCCTTCAATTCCACTAGTAGGTACAAATTTCCTCATGTGTGTGTGTGTGTGTGTGTGTGTATGTGTGTGTGTGTATGTGTATGTGTGTGTGTGTTGGTCAAATATATATATCTACAAATATTTTTGTCAACAAGTTTATATTAATATTCTGTTACTGTATTAAATACCTGAGATAATCAACTGATAAATATGAAAGGTTTGTTTTGGCAGTTTTAATCCATATTTAAATCATAGGCCTTTGGGGTCTATGGCTTATGGCAGAAATGGGTGACAAAGGAAACATTTTACCTCCTGGCTTGGGATGAAAGAGAACAGAGGAAGGGGCAGAGTCCTACTATCTCTTTTGAGGAGCACATCCCCAATGACTGGAAGACTTTCACTAAGTCCCACCTCTTTAAGATTCCACCACTTCCCAATAATCCCAAGTGGAGTTCTAAGTCTTTAATACATGGGCTTTCAGGGGACACTCAAAATCCAAACTATGCTAAGTTCCTGATAGGTCCGCTAGGAGCTAAAGATATGTATCCCTCCAAAATTCCTATGCTGAAATTCTAATTCTCCAGGTGGTAGTATTTGGAAATGGGGCATTTGGAAGGTGAGTAGGTCATGAAGATGGAGACCTCATGTGGGATTAATGACTTTATAAGAAGAGACACACTAAAACTTGCTTCCTTTTCCTCTTTCCTCCTTGTGAGGACACAGTGAGAAGGCAGCCATTTGCAACTTGGAACATAGTTGGTTCACCAGGAACCAACTATGCTGGCACCTGGATCTCAGACATCCAGCCTCCAGAACTGTGAAAAATAAGTGATTGTGATTTAAGCCCCCTAGTCTATGGTTATTTTGTTATAAAAACCCAAACCAACTAAGAAAGCCTTGAAATAAAAAACAACAACAACAACAACAACAACAAAAAAAAACCCAAAGCATCCATCAATTGTGGGATGGACTAAAAATTGCATATTCAGACAATAGATTTTATATTGCCCAGGAATTACAGATGCATACAGCAACACAGTTAAATCTTAGTACCATGAAATTGAAAGAAAAAAGCCAGATCTAAAGCCATGTGTTCAACAGCATGATTCCATTTCTGAACATGGCACCAACCTGCAGACATGCCCTTATGGTGAAAGGATCCTTGCTTGTGTGGTGAACTATACAGCAGCTTAAGGAAGTGCTGACTGGGACTGCCAGCTGGTGGAGATGGGGGGAAAGGAACTGCAAGGGATGAGGTATGATTTGGATGAAGCTGCGTGGTGGCTATACAGGTGCTTGCTTTGTGATAACTTGCTAGGCTAAACGTTTATATTTGAGCATAGAGGTCAGAGCAACTGTAAAAACCCTTTTGTGTCATTTTGCTGAAAAAGGAAGGTTGCTACAGGGGGAAGTGGAGATGAGGGGTTCCCTCCTGGTTCTTTCATGTATTTAATAACATCTTTCTCTGTCCCTAACACCCTTGACCCCAAATTCTTATTTAGGAGCTTGTGCAGGGAAAGGAGAGGGCCCTTCCTCACCATGTGTCCCCTTTTTCTGCTTTTGCAGCCAGACAGGGCCTCTGCCCTACACGGAAGGCTCTGAACCAGTCAACTGAGTCAGATCTAATGCTTCTCATTATAGGGCATGCTTTCCTACTTCTTTGTGTGCCTGCTTGCTTTCATTGGTTGCTGGATATTGTGCATGTTACCTTGTTGGATGCTAGATATTTTTTTTTTTTGAATTCTTATAAAGATTCTTTATCTTTCTTGTGAGATGCAGTGAATTTACTTAGAAACTCTTTGGTCATGTTAATATGTTAGGAGGTTTTGGAGGAGTGCTCAGCCTTGGGCTAAGTCCAGGCTGCCCAATGAGTGTTGGGCTAATACCTGGTGAAGCAGGAAGTGTCCAGTCTGGCATGAGGGAGCTTACAAAGGCATCCGAACCAGCCATTGTCCTTTATTCCCTAGGGTGGTTTTGCCCTGACCTCAGGCTGTTTCTTTCTATGCAAGTGGCACTGAATACTCAGGGACCTCTACAGATCTCCAGGGATGACTCTTGCCAGTTCTGCTTCTGTCTTGAAAACTCTAGTCACATTGGTCTCCCTGGACTCTCAGTCCTGTTATGTCTACCCAGGGAGTCCACTTATTCTTCAGAACCTCCTCCTTCACTCTGTAGCCTGTTCATGCTCTGTGAGGGCAGAGGGCCAGAGCCCTGGTGGGGCTCACTCTGTCCATTTCCCATCTCCCAGGACCACCGTCCTTCTTGTTTTGATAATCTATTGTTCACTTATCGTGGCTGGTTGTGTTGCTTGCTTCAGAGGTAGGAAAGGAAAATCTGGTCCTTGCTACTCCATCTTAGTGGAAGAGGAAGGCAGGAGAAGATTGGTTTAAATGTGGGAGTCATGATGACATGGTCCATTCATGGGAGCACTCTGGTAAGAATGAAAAATTGATAGTGCAAAAGAGAGGAAGGAGAACACACAAGTCATGTCCTTGACAGAGGCAAAGGCAGGATTGGGGAGAGCAGTGACAGGGGGCAGGACCACTGGTTCTCAGGAAAGAAGCCTTTGGCCATAGACAGGGGCAGGCAGAGGTCTTGAAATTTCTCTGTGAGTACAGAGTTAGTTGACTGGGGAATCCTTCATGATGCCCATGGAAAGCTTGTGGCCCCATGCCAGGAGGGCTGGGCGTGAGCCCAGTTCATACTGGTCTATTTCTGGCCTGAGGCAGCTGCACGTGTCTAGGTAGGATTCTCAAGTCCTGCCTTATAACTGCCAAAGAAATGGGGTCCCCTGGATCCACCCAACTGAAGTCACCTTCATAACACTCATTTTCAAATGTGCTCAGTTCCATGCAAATCTATCCAACCAGGCTTGCTGGCCTTCTCAGGGCCTGGCATCTCCACAGCCTTGGTTCTACAGCCATCTTTCTTTAAAACAGGCCTGAGAACTGCCCTTTTGTTTGGGAAAAGCCAGAAACACTCAACAAGCCTCTGTCCTGAAATCCTCAAGAACAATGTATCTGTTTCGACTGAGGAACAAGAGCCTCTGTCTAGAAAATCCAAGTGACCTTGGCAACAATGCTGCCCGCAGCATATTCAAGTGGACAGCTAGGGCTCCCTGCCTTCTCCCTTCCACACAGTCCTCCAGCCTCTCAGTACACTGTGGGGCTGTCTGTGTAGAAGCCAGAGGGCAGCCCCACATGGATATCTGGACTCACTGACTGGTTGAGGCTCAGTGTTTCTACAACACACAGGACAGAGGCAAGCTCAACTCCCAGTTTCTCCTCTCCCTGGACAAATGTGTCTTCATGACCCGTCTTTTTAGATCACAAAGGAGGTCCAGTCAATCTGTGATGGACCAAGACAGCTATTCTCTGGGGGTCCTTCTCTGTTGGAGCACAACACCGGACACAAGAACATTAGTCTTTCTTTCTTCCTCCATCACTGGCCTTTGGAAGGGGACAGGAGGAGTGTCCAGATTCATCTCCTTCTTCTTGTCTATTCCCAGAGGCAAAAGCAGCATGGGTGATGGGTCTTTAACAAACCAGTCCCAGGGTCAGTTCCCTGGCCTCTATGGGCAGTCCATGCTCGACTCTGTTCTACTGAAGGTCTCCAATGAGGATGTCTGTCCACCTGCAGGCTTAGACTGCAGCATCTTTATGGGCCTTGTGGACACACCCACACTGAGAGCTCAACCCTGAGAGCTCTTCCCGAGCCTTTGTTTGGATGCAGTCCCACCCCTGTGTGGACCAGCATTAGCTGGCATCTCCAGCCTCTGTGCTGTGGGAGTAGGTCCCAGGCCAGTCCCTGGCAGCCAAAGCCAACCTCCAGCCACTCTTGCTTCTCCTGTGGAAGGTGCTGTATGCCTCACTCTGGCTTTTGACTGACCTCTATCATTTGGAGTCTCCTAGCCCCAGACCACCAGGGTATATCACTTTTCACAACTCTTTCACTTTCATATGCAGGCAAGATTATGTAGGCACTAAGGGAAGCTGGAGGGAGAATGGGCAGGTGCTACTCCAGAGATTACCATCTGGAGGAGGATAAAGACTCATCATCATCCTCACCATTGAAGTAATCATTCAGGCAACACTGATGATGGGAGGGTCCTATGTGCTGGGCTCATGGCTTTGCATGCTTTGCCTCATCTCCACTGGCAGCTCAATATACTCATTCTACAGATGGAGAATGTGCTTAAAGAGCTGAAGTGACTTACTTAGCTCACATTGCTGGACATGTAACTGCGGACATGGTAAGATGCTAGATCAGTGACAGTGAGAGAAGAGGGACTTTCTGGCTGGGTAGACTGGGTAGGTGCACAGAGGAGGTGTCATTGAGCTGGGCCCAGGGGACAGGGAGGACTTGGACAGAAGACAGGGAAGAAGGACAGAGAATCAACAGTGCAGACAAAGGGAGGTATGAATAAGCATGCTTGCCTCAGATGGAGCAAGTGCTTGGAAAGCAGGGGAGGCTGCGTAGAGGAGGGTGGAGTGAGATAGGCTTACAACTGGGTCATGCAGTTAATCCCTCAGTGTCTCAGAGGCATGGAAGGACTTCTGAGTTAGAAAGTATCATGCTTGGAGCTACCCTGGTTCCAAAGGGCTGGACCTTTGCAAATCAAAAACAGGTTTGTTATTGAGTCAGTCACTAGGAGTACACAGTGAGAACAGACTTTTGGAGGTCCACTTCTTCCCTCAGCCCTGCACACTGGGCAGCTGCCCACTCCTCCCTGCCCCCTGCCACAACCCCTGCCATGCTGACCAACTGTGGTTTTTTCTCAGCCTGCCTGGTTCCCACCCCACTCGACTGAGCAGCAGCCCCCTGCGTCCTTCCTGAGCAGGCGTCCACCCTCACTGCTGTGTCTAGACAACAAACACAACTAGTGCTGGGTGGGAGGGAGCAGGAAGGGACACAGTGGGGGGCAGGGTGACTGGCCAGAACTACATCTGAAATCTTCTTCAAAACCACAGTCAGGGCGGGCTTGTCGGAAAATATTCCTTCCTTGAGACATTGCAGTTCTGCCTCCTTGAATCACCCAGCCGCTTCCTTCCTGTGTGTATCTTACGCACGCTAGGACGGGGCAGGCTCAGTGTGTATGTTTTTGTTTCTTTTAAGTTTTTGTCTATGTTTTGTTGCTTTGGTGAGTTGCAGGCTATGAGGGCGGGATTACTTCTGAGAAGAGTTTGTCACTGTGCAGGATCCTGGATATGGCTCAGGCTTTGTCTGCAAGATAAAAATCTTTGTGCAGATCAGAAGGAGGAAGGGTTCTCAGCACTGTTAGGACCTTTCCCATGTGATGATGTGTTTTATCTCAACACAACCTGAAGAGGTGGCTCAGGTTCCTTTATAGGTAAGACTTTTAAGGATCAGGGAGGCTTGAGAGCTGGCCAAGGTTTTCTGCCTCAGGAGCCTGAGTCCTTTCCTGCAGACAATGTCAACACGCCCCCCAGTGTCTGTGGCAGGCGAGGGCACTCTCTGCTAGAGATCTTTTTACCCTGTGCTAAAAATGTCTACCAGCCTATTTCCTGACAAGCCAAGGGACTTTTGGCTGCTACTTTTTCTTTCTCTTGAAGTAAACAGAGTAAGAGAGCAGTACAAACTTCTTCGACTGTGACTCACAGGAAATGATACAAGCGACATGGCCACCCCATACACATGTGCATATATGTGTATAAGCACATGCATGTCTGGATGTGTGTATATAATCATGAGTATGTATCTATAACTGATATCATTTTCATAACAGAATACTTACTCTTACGTGTGACAAATCCATCCTTCAGGTACTGTAGGTGTTTGTATGTATGTGTGTCTATATAGATGTCTGTACATATATACACTCTCCAACTTACTTGACTTATGATTTTTTAACTTCATAATTGTGTGAAAGTGATATGCATTCTGTAGAGACCATACTCTGAGTTTTGGATTTTGATTTGGTTCTTTTCCCAGGCTGGTAATATGTAGTATGATTCTCTCTCGCTGAGGCTGGAATAGTGACAGCAAACCACAGTTCTCAGTCATGAGATCACCAGGGAAACAACCAACGCTTCAGCAGGCTGTGTTACTAAACAAGGATGTTCTGTAGTTTAGGTGTGTTCAATGAACTTTCCATTTATGACCCTTTTTGACTCACAATGGTTTTATGAGGATGTAACCCCACTGCAAATTGAGGAGCATCTATACATACATATAAATGTGTATTCATAAACCATACCATTTTCATTAAACCATACCCACTGATGGTGTTACACTCTGTGTGTGATAAACTCCCATTTCTACCCATTGATAGTCTTCCCAGACCTTAGTGGGTCACAATCTGAAGCCTGGAAAACACTGAACAGGAAGAAATTTTGTCTGGGGTTCCCCAAGAATCCTGGCATTTGGCCTGGACACCACTGTTCCACCTAGTCCAGCACATGCATGCATGTGTTCCTGGAGGAAGAAAGGAGCACTTCTGTCACTAAGGTTTCTTAGGGGATGAAAGGTTTTGGGGGACCCAGGTATGATGAGAGTTTGCCTCTCCAAGGATGTGAGTTGGTGTGGCAGCATAATGCATCTTATTGAGTTTCTCTGAGCTCCCTGAACCCCTGTTTTCTCTAAACATAGGGGATAATGATAATAACCCATGCACAGTTGGAGGCTCCATTCACATCTTGACTCTTTGTGTGGCAGGAGGTGTCTAGGGTGGATGTGCTCCTAATTCATATTTGACCTTGAGGTTCTTACTCTCACAGCTCAGCATGAGTGGGTGCAGGTGGCAGGAGTAGCAGAAGGCGGGGACCAAGGAGCTCTACGCACTACTCAGGTTGCCCCAGGGGGGGTTCCAGACTAAGAGGTTGTTCAAACAGGAGTGCTGGGGCTTGCTTCCTGTGGCTCTGAGGCCTCTTTACTCCATGTTATGTGGGAAGGTTACCCATCTGGGGCCCAACAAGTGAGCCCTTTTTCATAGTCACTATCCTGGCAGGCGGTCACAGTGGGTAGGAAAGGAAGTAATATCCAGCCCACCACCCTCCTGGAGCTTGGGCCACCAAGCTGCAGGGACTTGGCTGCCCCATTCAATCACAGCTTCAAGTGCCACCATAAGGCTGAGTCCCCAGGTCCCTTAGGCAACCACTGTGGGAGTGGCTGCAAAGTACAGGCTGCTCAGGTGTTCACCTTCCCCAGGTGTGTGTGAGCCACCAGCCCTGCCCCTCAGGGTCCTCTGAGATGGATTCATTTCCCCCTGGGCACTTTCATGGAGTATAGCCAAAGGTGAGAGAGAGTAGACATTTATCATCTTTCCATGGAAAGATACTCCCTGGACCACATTAGAGATGACCCCAGCTGTTTAATACTCCACAAAACTGCTGTGAGGTTTCACATGGCCATTTCTGGGAGCAGCTACCTGCCAGGGGACAGGGTCTCAAAGTGCCAGTTATCCAAGTTGTCTAGGATGGGCAATGCAGTAGGACAGCTAGGTGCCTCTTTTTTTTTTTTTTTTTTTTTTTTTTTTGTCATGCCTCATGCTGGGGTTTGCTTTGGTGGCCATCTAACACAGTGATGTGGTAAGCCCATCCACATTTTACCTGGCAGCTCTGCCTTCTAGACCTTGGGCTCTGTGGTTGAGCCTCTGAACCTGAAGTCTGCATTGACTGTGAGCTGAGGCTGCTGGCCTGGGCTAGCCAGGGCTGTTCCCTAGACAGCAGAGATGGTATGCAGAGAGTGCTTGTGGGCAGAACCCACTGGAGGAGCCAGACCCTGGAGGCCCAGGACAGAGAAGCTACATGTGTTCCCAGGGACCCATGAGCCCTCACATGGTGGGCTGTGGTCTCCTGTGGCTGAAGAAATCCTTCTTCACCCAAGTTTACTTGACAGGATCTCTATTTCCCTAGCCTGCAGTGGGGCATGGGTCACAAGTTATTCTTTCACAGGGCTGCAGAGGGGGCTCAATTAGTTGACCTCAGGTCACTCCGTATCAGAGAAGGGGGCCCTATAGTAGTCCTGGGGGCACCTCATTTATGCATGTCCTAAGCCCCGGACCCACAGGATATGAGATGAAAGGGGAAAAAGATTGGATACTAGAGGAATGTTCAGGGGTAGCCCCGCCCCCCCCAACAGAAGAGCCTGTGTCTTTTTTCTCCCACACCAAGACCAAGTCATTTTCTGCTTTTTTTTTTTTTTTTTTAACTAAAAGGTTGTTTTAGAGGAAAGGGTGCTTCCTTGAATTCTAGCCTTCACTAAATGAAGGCTTAATTCTTCACTAGGTTTTGCAGCCAAAGGGCATTTGGTAATTGTATTACTCAGGATTTTTTCATTTGTAATTATTTGACAATATACTTTGAATTCATCTAAACAGAAAGAGAAAATGCATTGGTGGTGTAACTGGGTCACACCTTCAGGCACCATTGGATCCAGGAGCTCAAGTTGCATACTTATTTCTCTCTCTCTCTCTCTCTCTCTCTCTCTCTCTCTCTCTCTCTCTCCCTCCCTCCCTCCCTCCCTCCCTCCCTCCCTCCTTCCCTTCCTCCCCCTCCCCTGCTTCCTCCCTCCCTCTCATTTCTCTACAATTCTGTTTATCCCACTTCTTGGCTTTTTCCTGAGGCCAGCTCCCCCATATGTTGGCAAGAAGACTATCAACAGCTCCAAGTTTAGGAAAACTAGAGATTCCAGAGCACAATGCTTAAAAGAAAGTCCTTGGGGTCTCCTTGAATTGGTTCCCTTTGGGCCCTACCCTGAACTGATTCCTGTGGCTGTGTAGCAGAGCTCTGGCTAGGCCTGGGTCCTGTGCCTACTGCTGTGCACGAAGGAGGTGTATATACCAAGGAGGAAAAGGGAAGTTGGTCAGACAGCCCCTGGCCTCTGCAGTGTACCCCCATATGAAATTCTCTGCTTGCCTCAGTGATGCATGAATTTCTATTTGGGGCCTCACAGGGAGGAAAGATGGTTTATTTGAGGGTGACTTCAGTTAATCTTAATACTTCACAGAAATCTTCTTCTCCATATCACCTCAAGGAGCACACACTATTGTGACTTTTAAAAAGCGAATTGGAAGGCTGTGCAATTATGCAGCTGACAGATGACATGGGCAAAGCCTCAGGCAGCCAACCTCCTGCCACCAGTCTGTTGGTAATGGAGACTTCCAGCACTGAGCCCATCTGGTTCTCCTCTTCTTCCAGGCCCTGGGAGATGACACTCCTAGAATCCTCACAGTATGGTCAGGTGACAGATTCTGGCAGTGTTGACTGGACCTCTTGTCACTTCCAGAGGGAGGCATTTTCTTGCTATCCTGGTTCTCCAGGCCTTCTCCTACCTCCCTGCCAGGGTGACCATATAGGAGATCTTCTGTGGGGGCACAGAAGATAGATGTGGGGGCATACAACCGAGAAAGCTGTCTGCCACAAGGACAGCTGTGTTCCTGAGTTGGTCAGATCTGAAGAGCACTGTGTGCAGGGGGAAGATACACATAGTTAAGCTCAGATTTGGTGTTGTTTGTGGCTGCAGCTTCTGTGGCCTTGCTAACACCTTCACAGTCTCTTAACCAATTTGAAGCATTTCCTGGCCCTGTGATGGTCGCAGTCTACTCATCCTCTCAGTTCCTTATGATCTGTGCCCCTACTGTCCTTCTTTGTTAGATATATCTGGGTTGCCTGTTGGAGATGCTAATTTGAGCTTTTTTTGGGGGGGGGGATAACTTATTTTGTAAATCAAACAAAAATTGTATATATTTAGATATACAACATGACATATATATAGTGTGTTTATGTATGCATATATATGTGTGTATATATATATATACACACACATACATACATACATATACATACATACATATATTGTGGAAAGGTTAAATCAAGCTTTTTGATATATCTATTACCTTATTCATCTTTTTTGGAATGTGTTTGAGTAAGAGCAAAAACCCTTAAAATGTACTCTTTTAGTAGTTTGCAAGTATGTAATACATTGTTATCAACTATGGTTACCATGTTGCAGTAGTTATCCTGAACTTATTCCCCCTCAGTAACTGAATTTTTGTATCCTTTGGCCAGCATCTCTCATCCCTCTACATCCTCTACCCCAACCGTCCTGATGTTTTACCAGGTGACCTGGGTTAATCTTGTTTAGCCATCAGGTAGCCTTATTTCCCACCAAACATTCTCTTATCCTTAAATCATAACCAAACTGAGCTTTCTCTGAGGATTCCTCCCCTGGACCTGTCCTGTCCTGTCACCTGCATAGGGCTTTGCTCCTTATTTGCACTGGTGTGGACCACGCCAATCCTTTAAAGTGCTCCTGAACCACTCTCCCAGCTTCCAGACCCGATTCATCTTGGCTTGGCATCTGAGCTTGTCTTCCTCCCTATAGACTGGGGGCTCCCAGAGGGTAGGTGAGAAAGTTGGGAGTCCAGCCTCTTCCCCCAAACCCACACATACCTATGGACTCTTCATTTGCCCACTGAGCCCACTTTAGGAGAACCGGGCAGGCTTTAATCTATCAGAAAAGTCACGGTGGAAGACGGTGCCCCGCCCCAATCTTTGGGGTAGGGGAGGAACCTACAGCGCTTGGGTACAAATAGCCCCTACTGTGGCAGACTTACTCCCCACCCGCGCCCCCAACAGGCCGATGGGGTAGTAGTCTGCGGAGACCGAGGCAGCCTTTCGCAGTTCCCAGCAACAGCTCCGCCCCGTGGAGCCAGCGGAAAACGCGAGTCAAGGTCATGGTGACCTGCCAGAGAGGGAGGCTGAGGGTGGGGGCCGGGCGGTGACTGCAGACCAACCCAGGAGTCGCCCAGTGCGGGTCCACCCGAGCCACTGCACTGCTTACTGCTCCACCCTCCAAAGCACGCTCTTCCTGCAACACCCAGCCTCAACTTTACCCAGAACTTTTTTAAACTTGGAAGCTGGCTAGAGGACCTTGAATTTTAAAAAGGAGGTGTATCAATGAAAGAAAAAGTAAGGAGTATTAGTGTAGGGTGAGTTGGCCACAGAAAACCTTTGATGTTTTTTATATAGCTATGGGACAGAGCAGCTAATTCACATGTAACACTACTGGCTGAACTCTTGTGGGTACTGAAAATGGGCTGGTGGTCATGGTGGTGGTGGTGGTGATGATGATGATGATGACGACGACAATGGCACAGTACCAAGGGCATATATTATTATCCCAACAATCTTTCTAAATTGAGGAACACGTGCAGCACTCTAAAGCATTTACCTCCTCTCAGCCTCAGATTGCATTTACTTTAGTAAACTGTTCCCAAACTAACTTAACAATGCCAACATTTATTTTGCTCACAAATCTGCAAATTGTATGGGACTTGGCTGGGGGAGCTGTCTTAAAGTCCCCACTTGCTCTCAGGAGTACTTCAGTCTTTCTCTGCCCTGGATCACTGAAGCCTATTTGGAAGTTTGGGAGTTGATGATGGGGTAGGGGCAGTTGTGCTGGCTGCCAGGATCTGCAGAGCTACTCAGCAGTGGGTAATTCTGCACCCTGATGCTGGAGGGAGTTGGGGGGGGGGGAGAGAAGTGAGAGAAAATAAATTCCTTCCAGGGCACACCCCAGTGGCCTACTCCTTCTAACTGGGTTCCAACTCCCAGTAATCCATTTAGCTATCAAAGGATTCATCCATTTGGTGAATTATCAACTGATGAGGTCAGTGCTCTCTTGGTCCAATTTTGTCTAAAAGCACTGGGGACCATGCTTTCAACATATGAGATTTTGGAGGAAATTCCAGATCCAAACCATAACAATATCATATTATTGTTAGAAGCCCAAAGATACATTGTCATAATTTGTATATGATCATGCTTCACTTAATGATAGGGACAATTCTGAGAATGCATCATTAGGTGATCAGAGAGTATGCTTACACAAACCTAGATGATATAGCACACCTAGGTTCTATGGCATAGTCCATTGTGCCTAGCTTACAAATCTGGATAGCACATTACTCTGCTGAATATGATAGGCAATTTTGACACAATGGTAAATATTGGTGAATCTAAACATAGAAACGGTATATAAAAATACCATATAAAAATAAAAATGGCTGGGTGTGGTAGCGCATACCTGTAATCCCACACCCAGGAGGCTGTGGCAGGAAGATCACAAGTTCATAACCAGCCTTAGCAACTTAGCAAGAACCTGACTCAAATGAAAAAATAAAAAAGGACTGGAATGTAGCTCAGTGGTTAAATGCCCCTGGGTTCAATCCTTGGTACAAAAAAAGAAAATAAAAGATTTAAAACAGTGCACCTGTACCAGGCATTTCCCATGATTGGGGTGGGCAGAACTGGAAATTGTTCTGAGTGAGTCAGTGAGTTCTCCGAGTCAATGTGGAGAATTAGGACACCACTGTACCTGGCTTTATAGATGGCTTTATAGATGACATGCACTTAGACTACACTAAATTTACTTAAGCATTTTTTTTTTCATTAATAGTTTTCCTTAGCATACTGGAACTTTTTGAATTTTTAATTATAAACTTAAAATTTTAAAAACTTTTTTGCAACAACTTGAAACACATTAAACCTTTTGTACAACCATACAAAATATTTTCTTTCTTTCTATCCTTATTCTATAAGCTTTTTCTATTTTTAAATTTATTTTTTATTTCTTTTTACTTTTTGAAACTTTTATGTTAAGAAGTAAGACACAAACACACCCAGTAGCCTAGGCCTGCAAGTGTCAGGTTCATCAATGCCACTGTCTTCCACTCCACATCCTTTCCCACTGGAAGGTCTCCTGGGGAGATGAAAAACATGGAACTGCCATCTCCTATGATAACAAAACCACTTTTTAGAACACCCCCTGAAAGGGCCTGCCTGAGATGGCTTTACAACTAACTTTTTTTTTTTCCCATGGTGCTGGGGATTGAACCCAGGGACTTGTGCATACAAGGCAGGCACTCTACCAACTGAGCTATATCCCCAGTCCCAATTAATTTGTTTTTAATGAGTAGAAGTAGTATATGCTAAAATAATGACAAAATATAGTATTGTAAATACATAAACCAGTAACATAGTCATTCGATATCATTATCAAGTGTTATGTCCTGCCCATATTTGAGTGTGCTATCCTATTATGTGACGGGGCAGCAGCACCACACGTACCCATGAGTATTACATAGCATCATGACATTACAACAGCTAGGCTATCTGTAGGTGTTAAGAATTTTTTAGCTTCATTATAATCTTATGGCACCACTGTCATATATGCAGCTCACCATTGAGTGAATGTCATTGTACAGTACAGGACTGTAATTTTATGTCTTTAATTAATTGAAGAGAAGAAAGCAGGAATATATTTGTAGCGTCTGTTACATTAACTGTCCTGTTTATCATTTCTGTCTCTCTACATTTGTTCCCACGTATTCAAGTTACCATCTTGTTATGGTTTAGACATGAGGTGCTCCCCAAAAGCTCATGTGTAAGACAAGGCAATAAAGTTTAAAAGTGGAATGATTGCATTATGAGAGCTTTTACATAAGCACTGGATTAATCTACTTGAGTATTTTAACTGGCAGGTAGCCTGTGGCTCGAGGAGGAGGGTCACTAGGCGCTGCCTTTGGGGCCTGCATTTTGTCCCTGGTAACTCTGCTTCCAGGAGCCAGGTCCTATGCTGCTTTATTTCCCCACCCCTTTCCACCATGATATTCTGCCTCACCTCCATCCCAGAGCAATGGAATTGGACTGAGACCGCTAAACCCTGAGTGACAAATAAACTTTCCTCCTCTAAAATTGTTTTTGTCAGGTGTTTTGGTCACAGCAACAAAAAACCTGCTAAAACACATCTGGAATCATTTTCTTATCCCAATTCAGTTTTGCTGCCACTCACCTTTTCTGTGTAGTTACTGGAAAATATTTTACATTTCTATGTTTATATGCCCAGCTATATGTTATATACATATTGTCTTCTATAACTGCTTTTTGAATTAGAAGAGAAAAAGTATGCATTTTGTAGTGTCTTTTACAGTTATGCAATATGGTTACGTAATTACCTATACTGGAGGTGTGTGTGTGTGTGTGTATGCTCTTTTTCTTTTGTGTGGGTGTGTAACAGGAACTGAACTCAGGGGCCCTTAACCTCTGAGCCAAATCCCCATCCCCTTTTTACATTTCATTTTGAGACAGGACCTCACTAAGTTGCTTAGGGCCTTGCTAAGTTGCTGAGGCTAGCATTGAGCTCACAAACTCCTGCCTCAGCCTCCGAGCTGGTGAGATTATAGGCATGCGCCACCGTGCCCAGCTGGGTGTGTGTTCTAATTACCCTCTAAGGTTACTTGTTTCAGCCTGAACAACTTCCTGTTAGGGAGAGAGTAGAATCTGTTAGCAACAAAATCTGTCAGTTTTTGTGGGAAGCTTTATTTGACCTTAATATTTGAAATATACTGGTAGCTTTGCTGGATGTAAGACTCTTGGTTAAGTTTTTTTTTCTTTGAGCACTTGGAATATCATCCCATTGCCTTTTGGCCATCATTCTTTCTGATGGAAATTCAGCTACTGGGAACACTAGAGCTTCTTTGTAAGTTACAAGTTGTTTTCCTCTTGGTGTTATCAAGATTTTCTATTGGTCTTTGGCTTTTAGCATATTTACTGTTTGTATTATTGTATATATTTGGGTTTGTGGCTCTCTTTGCATTTATCAGGCTTGGAGCTTGTTGAGCTTCCTGAGTGTGTAATGTTTTTCAACCAATTTACTAATCATTTCTTCAAGTATTTTTCCTTCTCCATTCTCTCTCCTCTCCTGTCATTTTCATTCTGTGAATGTCAGTGTGCTTATGGTGTCCCACATATCTCTCAGGCTCTGATAACTTTTCTTCATTTATTTCCTTTTTGTTCTTTGGCTTGCATACTCTCTGTTGATTTATCTTCAAGTTAGCTAATTCTTTCTTCTGATAGTTCAAATGTACTGTCCAACCCATTTAGCAAAACTTTATTTTCCTTATTGTACTCTCAAATTCCAGGATTTGCGTTTGATTTTAAAAGTCTCACTTTATGTTGATAGTCTCTATTTGGTGTTATATTCTTACAGTACATTTTATTTCTTTTCTTGTAAATAATTTTATTTCATTTCCATTTGTTTGCTCCTAGTATACAGAAATATCACTGAAATTTGCATATTAGCTGGGCACAGTGGTGCTGGCCTGTAATCCCAGAGACTCAGGAGGCTGGCGCAGGATGATGACAAGTTGACACCAGCTGAGCAACTTAGCAAGACCTTGACTCAGTAAAACAAAAACAAAATAAAAACAAAAAGGGTGAAGATGTAGGTCAGTAGTAAAGCACTTGTGGGTTCATTTCTCAGTACCACAAAAAGAAAAATTGTGTATCTGGGGGTTTTCTTTAATTTACTAAGTTTATTTTCATAAATTTATTCCTAATATTCTCTTATTATACTTCTAATATCAGTTGGATATGTAAAACAATTTTTCTTTAATTCCTGGTAGTATTAATTTTCTCCATCATTCTTTGCTTCTTCAGTCATGGCTTTCTTTTATTCTTTGAACGTATTCTAAAGGCTACTTTGAAGTCTGAAAAATCTGACACTGAGTCCCTCACAGACGGTCTTTTGCATTTTTGCTGGTGTATGGATTTTGCTTTCCTGCTTCTTTTCATGTTTCATTATTTTTTTGCTGGAATACTTTAGATAGTATATTGGAGCAATTCTGGGTACTAGTCCCAACTCCCACAAAGGGCTTGTTATTTTCTTGTTTATTTGTATAGTGAATGGCTGGATTGTTTTAGTGAAATCTGTTCATTCCTCCCCACCCCAACATTTGCTGTTGCTCCTTAAGGCAAGAAAGGATGGCCTGAGGTTTACACACAGTCACTGTGAGGACAGTGCTTTGGGCAGTCCCTTCTTCTCTCTCCATGAGCTCACCTGGCTATTAAGCTTCATTAATTGCTGGCCGGTTGCTGTGATGCTCTTAACAATGTCTTTGGGCTAATTGCTCTACAGGTTAATTCAATCCAATTTGAGCTCCTCATGAATGACTCTGGGGATCAGTTTTGATATTTGCTCTGACCCCGGTATCTCTTTATCAGGTTCCCTGCTTTTCCTTCCCAAATAATCTCTGAGCCATAACTGTTCAGTTGGAAGTAGGGCTGTTGGGTAACACCAGGTGACACCCCACTTTAGGAGCTGGGCACTTGGTGGGTAGGGGTGGGAAGTAGCTTCAGGTTTTCTCATCTTGCCTCTGTTGATTCTCACCAATGACACTCTGCCCAAGATACAGCCTTCATCCCATGAATGGTGGCAAGGGAGCCCCGCCTCCTAGTTACACTCACCTTGAACCTCAGGCAGCTGGAGGCAGGATAAGAGATGCTAGGAACTTGCTGTAGCTCTCCAACTGGGAGCCCAGGAGCAAGGGAATCTTGTGTTCTTGGTTGTTTTAATCTGAAATGGAGTTTCAATCTGGTAAAGTTGGGATCAAGGAGAGAGGTAGCAGATCTTAGTTCAAGTACCAGACTCTTGCTTTTGCACTGAGTTACAATAAGTTTTAGATTTGAGTGAATAAATGATTAATTTTTTTGCTGTATATTTTAGAACCATTACTAGATGCTCTAAGGAGTCTTTTTTTCACCAGTTTCATTGTTGTTATAGTTTGGAGCTTGAGTGTTAAGCATTGTGTTAAAGGCTTGGTCCCCAGGGTGGTGCTTTTGGGAGGTGGCAGGACCTTGAGGAGAGGCCTAGGGGTGGGGTCTTAGGTCACTGGGGACATTCCCTTGAAGGAAGCTTCAGGACCTTGGTGTCTTCTTCTTTCTGTCTTTTGGCTCCCTGTCTTGTGATGTTAGTGGTTTTTCTCTGCCACATGCTCTAATCTTCCTAATTTTTGATTGTTTGCATATCCTTTAAAATTTTCTTTGAGATTTCCTCTTCAAAACATGAACTATTTAGACTGATATTGTTTAGCTTTCAGTATTTATAGATCTTCCTATTGTGTTTTGGCATTGATTCTACTTTGATTCCATTTTGGTTTGAGAATGTACGCTTTATTATTGTATTCAAAATTTTAAAAATAGATTTCTAAAGAGGAGATAGTTCATCTCACCAACTCTCTCACTATTCAGATGTACAATAGACACATGTTCTGTAGGAGGAAGTTCTAGAAGCAGAAGGTGGGAAGCAAGAGCCATCACTGTGTTTCTTAAGAGTTTCCAGACCACCCTGGATGAAGACAAAACCATGAGTGATGGGGCCCAGACCATGCGTCTGGTTATCCATGTAGAGCCAAAGTCCCATCAGTCTCAGAATAAGGCCACTCTACTGTTACAGTTTGCCAGACTACATCTTGCTCAGCTTTGGGCACTAAGCATGAATATGGGAGTTTTCATGAGTATTTGGAGGCATCCAGCACAGGCTTCTAAAGAAGCAGAAGGTACCCTGGTTTCTTGCTGGAGCCTATAGTTACCCATTGTGACCACAAATTCTGTCCACAGCAGACCTTGTCCTAGAGTAGCTTGGCCCTTGACAAGGAAGTGGAATAAACAGAAGATAGGCTCAGTTTCTGTGGCCAACTTTGAATAGGATAAATCAGAGCTTGAGGAGTAAGAGAATGAATGTCTTAGTCTATTTTTAGTTGCTATAATATAATGTGTGAGACTAAGTGATTTATAAAGAATAGAGGTTTATTTTGGCTGATGGTTCTGGAGGCAGGGAAGTCCAAAGGTATGGTGCCAGCAAGTGCTTAGCTTCTGGTAAGGGCCTTGCGTGGCTTCAACTCATGGCACAGAAGCAGAAGGGCAAGCAGATGGGTGCAAAAGAGACGAAACACAAAGACTGGCCTTTCTGTGTCACAACCTGCTCTTGTGCCAGCTAATCCAGTCCTGCAAGAACTGTATTACTCCCTCTTAATGCACTACTCGCCTCTGAAAAGTCCCCACCTTCCCAAATCACCACAGTAGCAAATTTCAACATGAGTTTCAGAAGGGACGAATTATATTCAAATCATAGCACAAGGGTGGAGAAGTCATGCTTAAGCTGGGTTACTCTGTTCTTCTCTTAGGTGCAGGGAATGCAGCTTCTTCCCATTCTCATTCTTGGAATAGTTGGTCCTCACCAGCCACAACTTGCCCCTTGTGCTGAAGGGTCAATAGGGAGATTGGACTTGGTGCTCCTCTGTTCCTCTTGGTCAGATTTCAAACTAGCAAAGCCTCATAGGAACCAACATAGCCTCACTGGATGACTGAGTTTTGTCCCAGCTCTCCTCTCCTAATCCTCTCTAAGAAAATGCTGGGTATAGGTGTCCACATGTCACTTCCTAGGGCATGCTGGCCTTGATTCTCTGCTCTCAGTGGAGCATGCAATTGAGGTCAGTAGCCTCATGGCTGGTGTCTGCTCAGGATGGACTTCTTGGTGACTGCTCACCTCCATTCCTCATGGCACTAGGAATGTCACTCAAATGTGCTTGCACACACATGGCACAGTGATTCCTTCTGTAGGGTTTCATCCTGCAGATGATCTCATAATTGAGCCAAGACAAATGATAAGTTGTTCATGACAGCAGTGCTTGTGACAAAAGTTAGGAAATACTTGGTGCCCACCAAATAGGGACAACTTCAGTAGAGTATCCTTCATTTTCCCAGTCTAGAGTGTCTGTTCCAGAAAACAGAATGGAGCAGATCAGGATATTCTGATATGTGCACAGTATGCTCCTATCTGTATGAAAACCCTCCATAAATATCCTCACACCTGCTCATATACACCTAGGCAGCCAGAAAGACAGCGCACCACAGTCTGCAACTGCCTTGAGTGTGGGTGTCCAGACCCCACCTCCCTGCATCAGCCTGTTTTCTTAGCTAAATCACATGCCATTCCTTTGAAGCTGACTTTTCACATCCTTCTATTATACATGTTTTAAAACCATTCATAACTCTATGAAAACATTTCTTTGGAAAAAAAGTGAGCCTGGAAAGAAAGTGTGAATTATGAGTTCTGTTTTTCCTTAAATGATCCATTTTCACCCAGACTTTGGCAAGTCATTTTCATGAGCCACTTAGGAATTTCCTGTTTATTTACTGTGGGTTCCAGACAAACCCAAACTCCTGCATCTCACAGCCCAATGAGCCCCAGCTTTGGCCCAAGGAGCTGTCTGGGCTATGGCTAAGAGTGTGACTCACCTTGAACCTACTCTCCCCAACTTGCCCCTGCCTGCTGCAGGGTCACAAGCATCTGCATCTCAAAACTGAAGGGAATTCCCATAATCTATCTTTTGGCTAGAGAGGAGAGCTGCCAGGATTTCTGCCTACAACTACAAGATATGTGGAATTGGCCTCTTTTTCCTCCTAGAGCATCAAAGACAAAGATTCCAGGGGCAGCTATGGAGGAAGAAAACATGCTGTATGCAGGGGCACAAGCATGTGTGCACCCACCAACACACAGATGCAGACATGCTGGCAGATGCAGACATGTGGAGACAGGCACACACACATACACACACACAGATAATCACACATGGTGACACTGAAAGAGACAGACAAAGGCACATACATACACCTCTGTGCTCAGCAAGAGCTTCCAGGGCATTCAATTTATTTATTTATTTTTTTGCATTGCTGGGAATTGAACCCAGGGCCTTGCACATGGTAGGCAAGTATTCTATCACTTAGCTAAATCCTCAGCCCCCCAGGGCATTAAACTTCTTTATTCTTCCTGTGGAGGCTGTCTGAGAGCCTGGTACTTGGCTGTCTTGCCTGGGATTCAGGCCCTAAGGCACTTCACACCTTGGGCAGGTGTGAAGGTGGGCTTCTCCCTGCCTATGTACCCTGTCTCAGATACTATTAGAAAGGTAAATTCTCCACTGATCAGCCCATTCTTCAGATATGAGTCATTTTCCATGCCAGAGGGGAGGGGGCCTCAGTGCTCCAAGGCTTTGGGGGCTCCGAGGGGCTCTGACAAGTACATAGCCCTTCTGAGCTCAGTGCCACTGGGCACCCTAGTAATGCATGTGTGGTCACCCACACTGTTGCAGTCGTGCTTACTGCTTCCTCTCACCTCCAACCCTGCAAAGCCCCCTCCCCAGCAGGCCTGTCAGGGCAGCTCAGGCCTCTCATGCAGCGAAGGTGTTCTCTGAAGTCCTTTCCCTTTATCCGGTCTTGCTTGCCCTCTCATGAGAAGGCCCATTTGGAGACACTGGGTCATGAATTCTTAGGATGAAGTTTTCAAAATGACTTAATACCAACATAAGCAGGGAGGGCCCATCTTCTACCGTTGTGCCCAGATAGTTGGTGAGAACACCAGCCATTCAGGAGTCACCTAGGCTGGGGTAGCCAGAGAAAATAGTGGATGTTCAGTTATCTGGATTTCAGATAAAAATGCCAAAATATCATTGAGATATTGCCTGGAACATATTTATACTAACAATTGTATTCACTATTTATCAGAAATTCAAATTTAATTGAGCATTTTTTTGTTGTTGTTGTTGTTTTCAGAATCAGGTCACCTATGTAGATCCATACCTCTGAGGATGATTTTCTTTCATGAAGTAGCTGAGCTGGGGGAGTCTAGGCAGCTTCCAAGCTTGGGATGGAGACATATGTGCTTGCTTCCTCCAGGACCTCAACCTTGGTAAGGAAATATCTCCTAGTGTGCTCTCTCTCTAGTGCCACTTTCTAGTATCAGATTTTGCTTAGAGTGCACAATATGTCCCCCAGTAGTAGTGTCTTTCATTCTATCCCTTTGGATTTGCCTCTGTAGTGCCCATGAAACATGTCTGATGCACATGTTCATTCTACCCCTGGCTGAGTCTCCCTCACTATACTATGAGCTCACTGAGCATGGGCCCTGCTTCATCTCTTGCTCCCCTCCCTGTTTTTCTTCCATCAACAAATGTTCACTTCCAGCTGCAACATAGATAGGAGATGAATGGAGGGAGAATAGATCTAGCCCTGCTCTTAGGGACTCTTCATGCTTGCGTAAAGGCTGGGCCCCACTGTGACTTTCATGGGTCTGCAATCAATGCACAGGGTACTGTGCCTGGTCAGATGAGGTCACAGAAGCTCTGCAGAAATGCCAGCTTTCCTGGAGCTTCACTCTGAGCTGATGTTGGGAGAGGGCAGCTCAGTACCACAGGAGGGTCTGAGGCTGCAGATCCCTAGGATCAAGCCAGCTGGTAAGCAGCATTTCTTTTGGCCTTTCTCTTTTGCCCAAGTGGTCATTTTAAAGCCACAATTGGCCACCTGTGCAGCTGACAAGGCTGGGATTGAATCCAGGGCTATTTGTTTCCAAAGCCCTTTGAGTGTGCCCCCACCTTATGGTCCTGTGGATGTCATCATCCTGTGGCTTTTGGAAGGTAGCCCTGGAAGAAGGTAGTTCAAGTCAATATGAGACCCCAATGGCACTTTATGCAAACCTTTGGCCTGCAAGGTGGCCTGGTGATACATGCATTGACAACTTTTGGATCTTGCAAACTGTGGTAAAAGTAGAAGGAGTAGTTTACTAGGTCAGGAAAGCTGTGGTCCCATCTTGTCAAAGTCTCCATGATGCCAGCACAGTTGCATTCTGTCACTGGCTTTTATGGGATGGATCCAAGTTGAAGCTTTAGCTAGGCCTAAGGCAACCTTGGGGGATTTTGTGAAGGAGCATGTCCCTATGGTTGGAGTGGATATAGGAGTGGCTATGCAGAGGGAGAGAGAATAAGAGTTTTCCAGGGACCACTTGGGGGAAGGGTTATTGTTGAGTTTCTCCTAGCAGGACTGACCAAAGGGATTTAAGTGTACTGGCAGCCAAGGAGAAACCTCAGCTTGCCTTGTATATATAATGCACATACAACCTTATACAAAATAATTTTCATAAGCAGCATTACATTTAAAAAATTTTTTAGTTGTAGATGGATACTATATCTTTATTTATTTGTTTTTATTTGGTGCTGAGGATCAAACCCAGTGCTTCACACCTGTGAGGAAGGTGCTCTACCACTCAGCTCCAGCATTACATTTTAAAACACTGGAAATTGAATATCTGTGCATTTGATTTGTATTTTTTTATACTGGAACAAGAAGGGAATAACATTCAATGTGGAAAGGTAACACTGATAGTAAATCTCTGAATGTCTTCTTCTTCCTTTGTACCTACCTAGGTATGCAACGTCTTGAGACAATGCATTATAAGAAAAATGTCATAGCTTTATAAGATTTTACTCTATAAGGAAGTAATGAGAAAGTAAACAGGATGAATCAATGGTATTAACTTTTCTTCTTATTAAAAATTGTAACCAGCCAGGCGTGGTGGAATATGCCTATAATTCCAGCAATCTGGGAAGCTGCAGCAGGAGGATCACAAGTTCAAAGCCAGCCTTGGCAACTTATTGAGGCCTTAAGCAACTTAGCAAGACCCTGTCTCAAAATAAAAAATAAAACGGGCTGGGGATGTTGTTCAGTGGTTGAGCAAGCACCCCTGTACTGGAAAAAAAAAAGGAAAATAAAAATAAAAATGTTACACAGCCTGTTAATCAGCCTTTCATCATTGTGACCAAATTATGTGATTTATTTTGGCTCATAATTTCAGTCCATGGTTGGATGGTGTCAAAGCAGAAACATGACAGAGGAAAGCTGCTCAGCATTTGGTAACCATGAAGGAGAGAGAGAGAGAGAGAGAGAGAGAGAGAGAGAGAGAGAGAGAGAGAGAGAGAGAACACGAACATGAGAGCAGGTACATGTAGAACCAGGGATATGATATAGTCCTCAAGTCCTCAAGGCCCTTGAAGACTACTTTCTCCAATCATACACCATCTGTCTACAGTTTCCACCACGTCCTGGTGGTCCATTCAAACTATGAATTCATCAAATGCATTAATTTACTGATGAGGTCAGAACCCTCATGATCTAATCACTTCCCCAAACCCTACCTCTGGATGTTGCTGCACAGTGGACATAAACTTTTGGGGGATAGTCCAGATCCAAAACATAACATGCAGTTTATTTTTAATTATGGAGATAATCATTTTTGCAGCTTTCAGGCAAAGGCTAGCACTTTATTTATGTAGAACTTATGAGAAAGAGGTCAAAAGAGAGCATCTAATTATAAATGGTGACAATATTAATTCAAGTCTTCGGCTCCATCCTGGATATATCACTAGTGATCTTTAATAGAAATTCTTTTTAACAATTGGAAATTTGTGCTATAGTCATGCATTCATCAATATTATTTTTTAAAAGCAAAACCTTTCAGCTTTCCTGAGGTGCTTATGCACTAACATTTTGCAGCCTTCTTCCCACATTGGAGAAATCCTATCTCTTACTGTCACAATGATTACAAACTCACTGTTAGTAGAGAGAGTATGCCAGGAAGAACAAAGATTTTTGTTCACTAATATCCACATTAAAAATATGTATTTTTGACCACTCTGTCTTCTGTCTTCCTATTTTGGGGATGTATGCACAATTTCATTCATAGAAACATGGTATAGGATGATGTTTTCTCTGCATTATCCAGCCTGATTACAATAACCTTGTGCTTCTGGTGAATGAAGAGACTTCATGATCTGGGGGTCAGAAGGATTCCCCTTCTGAGGTGACAGACATCTGTGCAAACATCCACACCACCCAGCCTCCCCTAACTCAGGCTGTAGGGGAGCAAAGATGTTCCTCAGCCTCTCTCTCTTCCCTTGCCTGCTTTCCATTACCTTAGAGAAGCCAAAGCCCAGGGCTGCTGCCCCAGCTGCTATGCCCCAGAATTAGCAGTTCTCTGAGGAGTCCTGTTTCCTTGTTGGAAAACAGTATCTAAAACAAAGATCTGGGAGTGGGGTGTGCTCCTTGAGACTTGGGGTGTGGCTGTTTCCAGCCAGTCTCAATGGACAGAGCTAGGAAGTACATGTGTGTACATTTACCCATTTGGAAATCAGTTTGTTTTTTTTCTTGATTTCACTCTGCCCTTCTATCTGCATATTGAGCCAAGCATGAATCCACACCAAGGTCTCCTGTCTCAGACTTGTGGCCAGGCTATGGGTCACATTCTCACCTCCACCTTTTAGACCTGTACCCCTCCACTCCCAGTAAGATGCAAGATACCAGCTGCTACCACCCAAAGTGCCCTCATCTCTGTGTTCAACCCCAGAATAGATGTAAGACAATTTCAAAATTGCTGACCTACTCTTACTTGAAATAAATTTTCTAACTGGAGTGCAGTTCCTTCTATCTGAACTCTTAAGGGTTCCCATCAAAATACCATTTTCCCTGTTGCTCAGACCAGTTGCTTTCCCCATCCCTGCACAAAGGCCATGTGACCATTTGTATGCAGTGAGAGTCTCTTGTCACATTCTGAGTTCCGTCCTGGGATACGCCAGCCTCCTGCATGATTTTTAAACATTTTCATCTATTACAGCATACTCTCTGTGAGTACAGTTCTATCTATGGGTTTTGAAAAATGTAGAGATTCCTATAATTGCCCCGTGCCATCCCCTACATAGTCAACTCGTCCCCAATCCCCCAAATCTTACAACTTTCAGTGTGTTTTCTGTCTGTATGGTTTTGCCTTTTGCAGGCTATCATATGAATGCAGTCATGCAGCATAGAGCTTTTTAGTCTGTCTTCTTTCATTTATGCTGTGCCATTAAACACACACACACACACACACACACACACACACACACACACGAAAACAAACAAGATCACTTTCAAGTTCACCAAAATTCCCAATCTTTTGCTTATTCCTCCTTGAAAGTAGCAAGCACAGCTAGTTAAAAATTGTTTTTTTTTTGGTTCACATTAGTTAAAAATGTATATGTGATATTTTACTCTCTAGGACTTGCATGAGCTTATTTCTATTGCTCATTGTTTCTGCTAGTTTTCATTTGTGTTGATTTGTCTTCTTGAACGCCTGGTTATATTTTATTGTATGTTGTATTTTGTATATGCACAATTGTTTTCAGAAATACTTTGAAGCATAGGTTACTGCTTTTGTTTGCTTGTTTTTAAAGAAAATTCTCAATTGCTTCTGGCAACTTAATAGCATACAAATTTTCCTCAGTCCAGATCATGAATCAAGGTCTCCTGAGCCAACCTGAAAACTGAAGTCAGGGTGCAGTCTCTGTAAGGGTTAATTTTCTTGTTTTTCCCTTAGATGACTATCCTTTGATATCCTAGCCCCCAAAGATTCCCACCCTTTAGGGCTTCTACTCTTGAAGGGCCCTGAATTCTTCTTTTTGTCCCCTTCTTTTTTTTTTTTTTGCCACTTTCCTAGCATTAGTAGTACCCTTCAGATAAAAAATAGCCCCAAATGTGCTGAAAATTGGACCCCAGGGTGATGGTGTTGCGAGAGAATGTGGAATCTTTAAGAGGTGGAGTCTACTGGGAGGTCCTTAGGTCACTGGGGGAAATTCCCTTGGAAGGGATTAAGGTGAGTCTTAAGGGACCTTTGACAGATATGTTTAACAAATGTTCCTTATATTTTCAGCAGTCTCTAGTGGTTGGATGGGTTGATAGATGAGTGGGCTAGGTCTGTTGGTTCACATTACTTGATTCACCCTTAGTACAAGTGGAGATTCCTGTACCTCTTTCAGGCCATCTTTCTGTTAGGCCAATTTTTTACGGCTATAAAAATTATACAAGTTAGGTTAACTATATGCAGTAAAGAGGTTTATTTGGCTCACGTTTCTGGAGTTTCAAAGTCCAAGATCAGATTGGTTCAGCCTCTGGGGAGGGAACAATTGGGTCACAGTGGTGAAAGTGAGTATGGGAAGAAGAGAACACATCTCAGAACAGAAATCCAGAGAGCAATTAGGGGTTGGACTCACATTTAAAACAAATCTTGAGACAGAGCTCAGAGGTTCTATGAGAGCCACCTTAATCTCTTCCAAGGGCATGTCAACCTGTGATCTAAGGATCTCCCAGTAGACCACACTATCACCTAATACCTCGTTCCTGGGGATCAAGTGTCCCAACACATGAACCTTTGAAGGACAAACCACTTCAAAACCATAGCACTTTCCAACCAGAGTTGTAGGCCTCTGGGCTGACTCCACTGAAGGCTTGGAATTTGAACTTGATCTTCACTCTGGACCATTAGGATCCATGTTCAAGAGAGATCCATGCACTGAATCTGAGGGATGTTCCTGCAGAGGTTCCCCAGATACTCTGTGACTATCCCCTGGTATTTGTGGGTAACATCCTAGGAGTGCTCTGAGGTGGTCCTGGCATGCCTGCCAGTTTCCCACCCTCCTTTCCTTTATGATGATCCCAGTTAGGACTTCTTTCTCTTTTTCCAGAAAGTTTATTAATAATATTTATATGATCAAATGGAAAAGAATATTTTCACCATTTTATCATGTATAGACTTTGAGTGATCCATAGAATGCAGTCTCATGAGTTCAAAGTCAGAGCAACACTGACACTCATTCCTTCAAGCCTTAGATGGGCAACACAGGGAACATTGTAACTATTACCCTGAGTTTTTCAGATGGGGGCATGAACACAACTTCCCAGACCACAGCCAGTTTCTGCCCAGGGCCCTCTGTCTTCTCCTCACTCACTGTCTTTTGCTGTTTTCTCTTCAGTGTCTGGGGGCCCGATGGGTCTTAGCACCCTATAGTGGTGGGTGTACTGTGGCACGGTGGTCCCTCATCCATGGCTGCAAAGCACCTGCATAACTGATCAGAAGAGCAGCATCTGTGGCGGGAAATAACTGTGAGGGGTAACCAAGCAGGAAAGGGTCCTAGATCTTTCGCAGGGTAGGAAATGGGTACCATAAAAATATTCAGATGCCCTCTCACTGAGGCCATGAAAACCATTTTTAAGGCAATTTCCCCATCAGAGGAGGGAGGTAGTTACTGTATGTGTTCATCTCTCTTGGTTAGAAAGGCTCCTCAAGGTGGCAGTGCTGAGGCACCTAGGAAAGGAATTTTTAAAAATCTGGCTTGAAAAAAACATCTGACATAGTTGATTACTTTTAACGAAGTTGTTTTTGGAGTTACTATGTTGGGTGTCTTTATTCATTTCTAGTTGTCATCAAGGAAGTGTATGGATTGAGTGTTTCCCTCTAACTACTGGCTGGTAGCAAAGGAATAGAACCTGCTAAGCTTGATGTGATGATAAAGTGCTAAACTCAACTTTATCATTTATTATTGTTGAGTGTGTCGCAGTAGGTTTTGAATTTCAGACTACAGATCACAACCCTTGGCAAAAAATCTAGAACTACAGAACGAAGTATTCAGTCAAGATAATAGTTTTGAAAGGAGTAGTAAATCATTGGTTAGTCAAAAGCAACTTATTGAGTTTATCTCCTATGTGTAACAAACAAACAAAGCAAAACATTGAATAAACCTGTTGTAAATTTTCTGGCTTTCCTGACATCTAAGATGAGGAAAGCTTCAAAGACCCCCGCCCCACACTGCCCTGACACCTCAGATCCAGTATGATAGCCTGACTGGGGATTTGCTCCAATGAAGTCAGCCATCTGTGCACTGGGAGGCAGCTGGTTGGATTTTTTCCTCTACCCAGAGGGCAAACACACACATCACAAAACTGGGTTATGATGAAGGGAAGAATTAATATATTTATTACTATAGAAATGTAAGATTATTAACTCACAGGTTTATAATTGGTACCAAGCCCAAAAGAATAGCCCCCAACTCAATCATCTAAGAGGGTTTTAATTTTCCCCTTACTTGACTTTTCACATCCTTTCTTTACTGGCTTAAAATATATAGAATACAAAGGCAATTAAAAGCTCTCCCAGGCTCAATCTAAGAAAAAAACTTTACTGTGCATTTTCATATCATCTTATGGGTCTTTTTTTCCTTTATGTCTTTCTTCTTATAACTTAAGTGCAGCTTCAGAGACTCTAAGTGAGAACAAAGCCACTGAATGTCCTCTGAAAGCACCAAGCCTTTCCTCCTCAGCAGATGGGGCTGACCACTACACAACCAGACCAACTGGGAACAAGGGCCCAAATGCACTTTCTTTGAAGTTAATACTGATTGCATCCAGAAGGTCTGGGCCCCTCTAGATTTGATGCCCAGTTTGTAACAGTTCTAGTGGCCCCATCTCACCAGTGTCACAGAGCAGATGCAATGACTGGGTGAGTGTCATGCCTAACACCGTGGACAGTGGTTCCTGGTGGAGGAGGGGGAACAGTGGAATTGAGGAGTGCCTGCAGCACCATGGCCCCAGTGACAGATTGCTGTCCACTCAGCTTCCTCACCTACCATCTCTTTTTCTCTCCTGAGCCTTTCACTTATCAGGGCCCAACTCCACAATTTCTTCTTCCTCATGAATCCAAAACCCTTTGGAGCTTGTGTTGATGAGTGTGCCCTCTGGCCGGTCTCTAGAGTCTCCACTCGGGTGTGCCCAGCTTTCCAGTCAAGTCAAGTCCCACCATTCCTGTCACCATTTCCTCTGTTATTCACATTCTTCATTTCTGCCCATGGCTCTCCAAAGGGATCTGGTCTGCTCCATTAGTGGAATGAAACTGTAGGGGTCTAAATCCATCTCCTGCAGCACATATTTGGCAAATGCTCTGACCCATGGGGGTCTTCTATTCCATGGTGGTCATCAGGTAGGATTTTTAGCTTTCACATTACTGATCAGGGCCAACTATTTTTCCAGAACATAGGAGCTTCCATGGCAATGGATCTTGGACTGACAGAACCATTAACACTTGCTCACAACCACAAACTTTCCTCTGAGGTGCTCACAGTGGTCTTGAGAGGCCCATAGCTGGCAGGCATGGCTTTTACCATTTCTCTTTCCAGGCTCCTCCTTCTGTCATTCTTCTTAACTGCTCAATAAAGGGCTGTCCAGCTGGTCAGAGTAGAGGACAAATGACTCATACACTCCTGATCTAGTTCCTACAGTAAGTTCTCATTTTAGTGGTTGAGATGCTGCTATCAATATCTGGAAATTAAATAATGCAGACCACAGGGCCTGGAAGTATAGCTCAGTGGTAGAATACTTGTCTAACATAGGCAAGGCCTTGGGTTCAGTCCTCATTATTTCAGAAAAACAAACAAACAACAATTCATACCTCAAACTTGGACCTGAATCTGAAGAATGGGGATTCCCTTAGGACAGAGGGACTCAGGAGGGAGGCAGGCCCCATGGCTCTGCCAGGACAAAGGGAGCTGGGAAGGAGGAAGTGGTCATTTTCCACTTCCCTTTGTGGCCCTTGCATTGTTTGTGTGATTGACAGGCCAGAGGTGAAGGGGCCCAAGGGGATGGTCTTCTTTGCACCCTCTCGATGACCTCTAGGGATGCCTGTGGGCACTCCCATTTTCCTGATAACTCTGATCTTCCTGTCCCTCTGAAGGCAAGTCCCACATATGCACAGACTTAGGGGGTCAGACCCAGCTTCCCTGTAGCATGGCTGGTTCCTTTCTTGCTGTATGGCCTTGGGGAGATGATGTGTGATCTTAGTTTCTTGGGCCATAAAACCGTGATGATGACCCTCCTTATTTGGGCCGTGAGATACATCCCCAGGCCCATTGCCCATAGTAGGTGCTCCCTGAAGTCTTCCTCATCCCTTGGTCCCAGAGGGAAGTGGCTGGACCCCAGGGTTCCTGTACTTTCTCATTGTAGCAACTTCTCTGCTACCTGGTAGCTGCCTCCTTCCTGTCTTTCCTCCCACCAGGTGAGAAAGTTCATCTCTTATTCCTAGGTGATTTACCAATATTTAGCAAGCCCAACACAAAGCAGTCTACAGTCAGTGTTTGTGGAAGGAGTATATGTTCTGCTTGCTGGAATGTCCCTTTGTCTCCTGCTCTGTCTGATGAGATTGAGACCCTGTGCCACACTCACCTCCCCTGAGAATTCTTCCTTACGAGGCAGTCTCTACCCTGGGTATAGCCGAGCACTGCATGGGGTAGAACATCCTCTGGGGTACTCCCAGCTGTTTCCTGGGGATTACAGAGCAGACAGTCATCTTCATGTCTTTCGGTGAGGGGCATGCCTTGGGTGAATGTTGTATTCCTGGCTCACCTAGATGCACACAGGAGGGCTTCTCTTTTGCACAGATGAAAAAGATGCTGGGCCTTTGTGGGCCACAAGGTAAACCAGACAAATATCCTGACACTCAGGAACCACACTCTTAAAGGAGATGAGGCACACCCAAGGTTACTAGTACATAGGGCAAAATGTGAGCTCAGCCTCCAAGAAGAAGGGAGTAGAAGGGAGGCAAGGGATAAGTAGGTTTGCTGGAAGATGGGTACATGATCCAGGTCTGTGCAAAAATTATGGGCTATGAAGAGATCTTGTGCTTCTACACATGTCCCTGACTCAGGTGTGTCAAACCTTGTGTGCAAGAACAGATATCCACTTGGGCTGTTCCAGGTAAGGGGGGATTGTTAGAAGGCTGTAGAGGCTACTGCATGGGCACCAGAAAAAACAGACAAGGTATGTTTCTGTCTCTGAAGCCATTTGCTGGTGGATGTCAAACCATACAATCGGTTTGGAATATGGGGTATTTCTGATAAAGTTTAATGTACACTCAACATAGAATCCAGCAATTTCATTCTTTGTATTTATCCAGAAGAAACAAAAGCCTATATCTTCCAGATGTTTGTAAGTATTCAGAGCAGCTTAATTCCCAAACTGGAACAACTCAAATGCCCATTAGTAGGAAAACATTAGTAGGGTGGTATCATCATACAATGTATATAATACAGTAATTAAAAAGTTAGAAATGACTGATGCTCACAGTAATGTGAATGAATCTTAAAAACATCATGTTGAGCAAGTGAAAACTGTTACAAAACAGTAATATTATGATTCCATTTGTATGACGTTTGAGGACAGAAAATATCCAAAGCGATGGAAACCTGCACAATTGCTGCTTCTGGGAATGGAAGTGCAGTGGAGGTTGGGCAGAGGGTCTCTGTATCTTGCTTATAGTAATAACAAGGTGGTATTCTTTTGTCACAACTCATCAATTTTTGATATTTGAGCATTTTACTGTGTAGAAAATAAGCCTCAATAAAATTTTATTTAAAAAAATCAGATTTGTATTAGCTTTCTATTACTACAACAAAATTACTGAGATAATAAACTTATATAGATAAAAGATTTACTTTGGTTCATAATTTTGGAGTTTCCAGTCTATGATTGGTTGGCCCTAGAGCTTTTATGGAAATAGCATGTGGCACTGCAAAACTTTCACCTCATCATCAGGAGGGAAAAAAAAAATAGAGAAAGAAGAGGTCAAGGTCCTGTAAGTTCCTTTGAGGGCACGCCCCTGGTAACCTAAAGACCTCCACTAGGCTCTATCTTTTAAAAGTTCTGCCACTTCCCAATAGTGCTACCCTGGTGACCAAACCTTTAACATGTGAGTCTTTGGGAGACAGTCAATTTCCAAACAATAGTAGGTTTGGAGTCAAAATTCCTTACTTCAGTAGTCATAATGCAGAGTCACTCATCAAGTTTCTAGATCTGAGCCACTTGACAGGAATGGAACCCCTTCATTAAATATGAGGCAGGGCCCCTTGAGAAAAGACTGAAATAATAGTCCAAGTCTCCTAGAGGTGGCCTGGAGCCTGTCTTTAGGGTGACTGTCCTGACAAATGTGTTCTTCCTGTAAACATTAGTGGGAAGGAATATCCTGATCATTCCGGGATTTCTTGGGACTGGTTTTGAGATGTCATTAATTTGGAGGGAATTAAAAACACCATTGTGACCCAGCATAAAAGTGAGGAGTATGGAGGTTTGAGTATAAAAAATATTTTTGTCTCAAGTGTGAATTTCCACAAGCTGATGTGTGTGCGGGCTCCCTGTTGGTCACTTCTCAGTTTCTGAATGCACAGTGGGACTCATTATCCTCCTCAGCCAGCAAAGCCCCCACGGCTATCTTTCTATGGAGCTCGTGCTATATTGGTAACAAGTAAATAGCAAGTGAAAAGAAAGTGAAAGCCCTGGAATTTGCCTCCCTGCAGACACCGGAGAGTTTTTTTTTTTTTTTTTTTTTTTAGTTGTAGATGGACATAATATCTTTGTTTATTTATTTATTTTTATTTGGTGCTGAGCATCGAACCCAGTGCTTTACCCATGCAACACAAGCGCTCTACCATGAGCCATGTGAGATGAAACTCAACTCACTGTTTCTGCTGGCAGGTGGGGTCTGCACAAGCTGCAGGCATCTGTAGCCGAAAAGTGTCTCAGCTCTCAATGGCAGGCCGTGCCCTGCAATGTTGCAGTGGACCCCGGCAGCTCACTGTCAATGACTTCCTCTTTCAGGGTTCTTGACTCTGTGAATTTGAAGAATGAAATCCACAGACCAGGATGAGTGAGTTTTATAAGAATAGGATTTATTGAAGAGTAGAAACAGGAACAGAACTCTTATACTGCAAGAGGGGACCCGAGAGCAGGTATTTTCCATCAGAGTGTGCTGGTTTAGTGGTTCGGATTGCACTTGGTTCACTGCTAAAGGTACAAACTTATGCTAATTAGGATTTGGAAGAAGTACCAATGGTATTGATCCAAATTTGTACTAATTCGAGTTTGGGAAAATACTGATGCTATTGGTCAATTCCTGAGTCCCAACTTTCCTTCAAGTCTGCCCCACTTCTGTTTTCTCCAGGCAGGTCAGGAAACCAGAGGTTGAGGTCATGGGATGGGGCTGCAGCACCTCATGGAGTGTGCTTCTGCTGTGGTTAACCCCACTGTGTGCAGGCCCCTCTGCCACAGGGTGACGGATCAGCACTCCTTGGCTCACCTCTGTGCTGGCTTGCAGTGACTGCATGACAGGCTCCACGTGGCCGTGGGCCTTGCTTGTCCACCTGTCCTGCGACCTACGTGGCTGCCACTGTACTGCTCCACCTCTTCACTGCTCTGCTGCCACTTCTGGGCAGGGACCAGCAGGCCCACCATGCCACTTGGCAGTCAAGCAGCAGTGTTACTACCATAATGGTAAATCGAAGGTAAGGAATTCCACATCCTGGGGTAATTATCAAGATGACTACTGTTATCAAAAACTTGAGAGATTTAAGGGTAGAAGTTCCTATTATGTCCCCACATCACTGACTATAGAAGATAGATGCATCTTGGAGAAAGAGAGTGGGTCACAGCAAACATATCCTGCTGATGACTCCTATTATACCTATTGTTCTGTGTGAATGCTCTTTACTGCAACTGTAATGCAGCCCATGGAAGGTGGGGACAGGACAGATGGTTGGCTCTTGTTCTCTGTGTCAATTTGCAAGCACAATAGTTTGCTCACATCAAGGTGTTTCAACAGCACACCTTCCCATCTTACCTTGGGGTATGCCAGTTTTCCTGCTCTCTGCCATGATAGTGTTTGCAGAGAAGCCACAGCACACCCCACTGGATCACACCCTTGAAATCATGCAGAGTGGACCTGATGGGCAGGGAGTAGCAAGTACATAGGAGACTTGGTAAGTTACAAAAATAAAAAGCAAATTCCATAATATTCAACTTAGGGAAGTTGCTTGGGGTCCTATACATTTCAACACTATAACAAACTGAAGGAAAAGTTGCTACCCTCCAAAATGGAGCACAATGCTTGTTAAGACTTTTTGCATTTTGGAGTTATCATATGCTATTTAGTGTGCTATCTCATATCCCAGTACATTTATCAAGGAGACTCTAAGGGCAGCAACCATGAGTGAGGACACCTGGGCCTCATCACCTAAGAATACAATAGTGTTCAAGTGTTTATGGCCAATAGCAATGTGAAGAGTCCCAATAGGAGAATCTTAGGACAGAACTCCAGGTTCTGAAAAAGAATTATGCCTTCTGCACATAACTATTCTTCCTAATAAATAGCTCCTGGCATCCTCTTAGAGATTGAATAAACTGGACAGGGGACATCAACTGACTCTGCAATCCTGAGCTAGCTATCATGGATTGAGTACTCTCTGACCTGCCCAACCAAATGGTTGGCCAAAGAAACTGCAATCTATCATCAAGTAGAGTAAACGAGAGGCTCTGAATGACTTGTTAGTGTGTGAGCAAATGGCTCAGACCTGTGACAGATATCTCTGCCTATGGTTGTCTCCTCTCCCTCAATCTACACCTCCAGCTGCCTGGGAAGTTCCTTAGGATGAGATGGCTGAGGAGGCCTGCCTTCAGATGGTTCTCTGTGATCTGTTGGTACCAGCCAAGCATGGGCTGTGGTACATTACAACTCCAATATGGAGTGTCCTTGAAAGATACTGGGGAAGGGAAATTCTCCCAGTAGATGGGGCTTGAACAGAACAAATAATTATCACTTTTCTGGACTGGAAAACAGAAGAATTAACACCTACCTCAGTGATTTTCAACAGGGTTCATCCTCTGTCCCCGAAACTTCAAGAATATTTGATGATGTCAGACATTTTTGATTGTCACAACTATGTAGTGGGTGCTCCTGTCATCTAGTGAGAAGATGTCATTGTATGAGGGCTCTCCAGAGAAACGTAAGCTATGTCTATGTATCTATATCTATATATCTATATATCTATATATCTATATCTATATCTATATATACGTATAAAGAAATTTATTATGAGAGAGAGCTTACATAATTGTGGAATTTGAGAAGTCACATGATCTGCCATCTGCAAACTGAAGGCCCAGGAAAACCAGTGGTAGGTCTAGCGCTAACATGAAGGCCTGAGAGCCAGGAGCTCTGATGTCTCCTGAAAACCAGTAGGAGGGCAGGAGAAGACAGGTGGCTCAGCTCAAGTAAAAAGAGTAGATTTGCCCTTCTTCTGCTTTTCTGTTCCTCAGAAAACAGAGGTTTGCTGGGTTTTGTGTCTTTAACACATTGGATGATGCCCACTCACATTGGTGCGGGCATATCTTTATCCAGTCTACCTATTCAAATGCTAATCTTTTCCTGAAACACTTCAGAGATAACACCTAGAAATAATGGTTCACTATTTATCTGGGTATCTCTTAACACAATCAAGTAGACACATAAAATTAACCAACTAACAGGGATTCTGCTAAACATTTTACAATGTACACAGGACAGTCTCTTAACAATAAAAATATCTGGTCCCAAATGTCAATGGTGCTACCTACTATTAGGAGACCCTGATCTATATTGATTTATGGGCAGGTGCAAATAATTTAGATGGTCAGGAACTTGGAAGAAACAGGGTTCAAAGCTTGACAAGATGTATGGCAACAGATGTACGTATATGGAAGATGTCTGAGGACGGATTTGTCAGAGTGTAGGAAGAGTGGGGAGATGTTGGATGCCATGTTTTTGCTCATCAAAAGAATCCTGTGTGAAGGAGACTATTGAGTTTCAGGTGGGCAAGATGGACTGTGCTGTGATTCTAGTTAACCCTTTAGCAGTTTATCTTGATATTATTCAATGACCTACATACAAAGGCTCATGGTTGCATGAGGTGTAGAAGGGGGAGAAACACAGATTTCCTCACTCCAAGGCCATCCCAGAAAGCTGCCACTGCTATGCCCATGTGACCTTCTGACAAAAGAGACCTCTGTTGTGTCTTGCTGATTACACTGGACCCATATCAATAGGTACAGTTTGGACCTTGAATGCCCCGCTAAAGTCCATGTGTTAAAGGTCTGGTCTCCAGTTTGGCACTATTGGAAACCTTAACAGATGGGCTTAGTGGGAGGTTTCCAATCACTGGGCCTGTGCTCTCAAAGGGACTTATGGGACTCCTGTTTCTTCCTCTTCATCTCTTGTTTGTATCCAGCCATAAGGTGAATAACTCTACTCCTCCACATGTTTCCTGCTATGATGTGCTGCCTGGTTTGCCATAGGCCCAAAGTAACTGGGCCAACATATCCTGGATGGAAACCTCCAAAACTGTAAGCCAAAACAAACCTTTCCTCTTTATAAGTTGATTATCTCATGTATTTGTCACAGTCACAGAAGGATGACTAACACAAATGAAAAATAATTAGATATGCCCTTTCCTGCATGCCATGTTCCTGCCAAAAAACTGCCATCATGGATTTAAAGAGCAGCTTGCTCATCATTCTGGGTTTTATGCTGTGTTGATTCTGACTAAGAATTTCAATTTTACAGCAAAGGGATCATGCACATAGAATTTACTTACTACACATTGCCTCAGAAGCAGCTGGCCTGACACAGCTTAGGACCTGTCCACTGAAGATTTAGCTAGGATGCTAGAAGGGAGACAACTCTCTGAAAGGTAAGAGTTCTATCTTCCAGATGCAGTTGATGGTTTGAATCAGCTGCTGCCCTATGGTGATGTTTATTTCATGACCAGAACACAATCTGGGAAATAAGAGGTGGGTGTGTCACCATTATGTCTTTCTTTTTTTAATATTTTTTAATTCTTGGTGGACACAACATCTTTGTTTGTATGTGGTGCTGAGGATCGAACCCGGGCCACATGCACCATTGCATCTTATAACAAGAACCTGTGCTTTCTCTCCCCACACCTGAGGCCTTTTCTGTAGTTCTTAGTTCCCAAGGAATGATGCTTCCAACAGGTGGCACAGTGATTTCACCAAACTGGAAGGTGAGATCTGGTGATCTGGGGCTTTGCAAGCCACTGAATTAATACAAATAAGGTCACTACTCTATTGGCTGGGTTATTGAACCTATTGTGAAGAAAAAATTGATTTGTTGCTACACAATGGAGGCTGAGGGGAAGATGTGTGAAATCCAGGGGACTTTGGGGGTGCCTTTAATTATATCCATGTCCCCAAATCAAAGTTCACTGTAAACTATAACATTAAAAAAAAAGATTTTGTGAGGACTCAGCCCCTTTAGGAATGAAAATTTGGATCATTTAAAGATTCCAGCAAGATAAAGATCCCAGAAGGGTACAAAGGAAACACAGAATGGCCATGGAAGAAGTAAGTTGTGGACATCAACAATGGGCCATGGTCAGCTTCTCCTGTTCCAGTTCTGTGGGGTCTGTGGCAGACAGGCATATTCACCTTTCTTTTCAGTATGTGTGTCCATACATACTTACGTGTGCAGTTAGCCCTCCATATCTGTGGCTTCCACATCTGTGGCTTTAAGATAACTGTAAATCAAAAATGTTCCTGGAAGGGGATGTAGCTCTGTTGGTGGAGCACTTGCCTAGCATGCACAAAGTCCTGGGTTCCATGCCCAGCACCACAAGAAAACAAATAAACCCTCCAGGGGGAGAAAAACATCTGTACTGAACATGTATGGGCAAACTCTTTTTCTTGTCATTATTCCCTAGACAATACAGTGTAACAACTACCTACACAGCATTTACATTGTACAATGTATCTAAGTCTTCCAGAGATGATTTAAAATAGACAGCAGACTGTATTGTCATGAGCAACTAATAAAAAAAGACTGTGCTACAATCACTGTTGCTGCTACTATTTTTCTTCTTCTTCCCTTTAAAGTTTTATTTTAATTGACAAAAAACAATTGCATGCATTTATGAGATACAATGTGATGTTCTGAAATCTACATACAATGTGGACTGATATCTCAATCTAATAAATAAGTCACCTATAAAAAATAAAATAGCAGGAGATGTGAACGTTATATTCAAATTCTATGCCATTTTATATAAGTGACTTGAGCATTCTCAGGTTTCAGTATTTGTGGGGGATCCTGGAACCAGTCTGAGGGACAGCTGTGCATACAAACATACATATGTGCAAATGTGTGTGTGTGTGTGTGTGTACAGACACACACACAGGGCACCTGCTATTTCTTTTTGAATCCATTGCCAATGTTGTCCTAGCAACAGTCCTTCCCTTGCTAGCTACAGTTTGATCCCATTTTGTTTTTTTCCCCACATAGAAGAATTTGCCACATCATGCCCCCCTCAGAGATACCAGCAACCCTTGCAACTCCTCCTCAGAGATCTGAGTTCAGCTCTGTGAGCCATGTCCCCTGCGCTCTTCAGGCAAGAGTTCCAGCTAGCAGGGCTCCTTCTTCACAGGTCTAAGTCCCATTCTGTGGAGTCCCCTCCTCTCTGCTCACAGATCTCTCTCTTTTTGTTCAGTTCTGGGGATTGAACCCTCAGGCTGCACACATGCTAGGCAAGTACTCTATCCCTGAGCTGCATCCCCAGATCCTGCTTGAAGCTTTTAACTACTAGACTTCTTTGCTCTGCCCCTGCTCTGAGATAAAGCTGCCTCTGCAGGTTTTTTCTCCATGTGAACTCTATTTCCTTTTTTGTGTTTTGCTCCCCTGATACCTGCTTAGGCCAGTTTTCCATAAATTCTCTGTGTTAAAATAACTCAGGTGACTTCTGTTTTCCTAAATGCCACACAGATTCCTTGATGTAGTGGAGAAGAACTTTGAATCCCTCATTTTATAGAATAGAAATCAGAAGCTAGGAGGTGAGAGACACCTTTCTCAAGGTCAGTTTCACAGCCAGACTTTCTGTCTCCCAATCCAGCACCCCTACCATTATTCTGCAGTCTCTTAAGCACCTTTCCAAACTTCAAATGGAATAACAGGCTTTTAATGTGGGGTTCTCTGCCTGTCTCACAGAACTAAGAATAGTCTCATGTTTCTTAGTGTTAAAGAACATCAGAGCCAGAAATAGATGGTGTTTTATGGGTCTTAACATGATCCTAGGAATGTGTAGAGTCATTGCTTCAGTGAATGCCACAGGCCAGCTGAGCATCTTTCTGGTCCTTCCTTCAGCTGTGCTAATTCACCCTCCCTCTACTTCTTGGAAATGAGATGAAAACATATGTGTCAGCTTCCCTAGACTGTGAGCTCCTGCTAGCAGGGGCCTTGCCCCATCTCCAGGTGGCAGAATACCGCAGTGTGTTCTGTAGCTGGGAGCACAGGTTCTCAAGTCAGGCAAACCTGAGCCAGAATTTTTGCTTCATGACTTACCTTGCCAAACTTACTCTTCTCATCTACAAGATGGGAGTTTGATTTTGAACTGACATGGCTGCTGCATGGAGTGAATTCTACCACACACAGAATGTGCCACACCCCACATTGGCCATTCAGTGCATGAGGCACTGTCATCACCACATCTGTCCCTGTCCCAGCACTGAACATGGTGCAGGGCACACAGCGGGCTCTTGATCTGTGGTTGTGTTTGGGTCCTAGGCTCATCACACCCACCTGACACAGGCCTGTGGCCCTGGAGCCCATCCCCAGCCTTTCCAGGAAGCCTTGCCCTTGGTGCCTCTTCTTCACAGAAAAGTGTGCACAAATACCAATTCATGATAAATTGCATCTCATCTTCTGTGCTTCTAGCTGTTGTCCTTTTGCTTCTTGCTGCAACATCTGGTGATTATATGTTAAGGAAAATTCTACTCATTTTTCATTCTGGTGGAAAGTGTCATGTGCATTTTAAGGAGAGAACCATTATTCCTCTTGTATGAGCAAAACTGTGATAATGGAATTTACATCTCTTCCGACTAGAAAAACACTTCTCCCCTCCACTGGTGTTGGGGATGCCTATAGACAGATGCCTCTTCCTCTTTGGCCATAAAGCTTGACTTTGATGGTATTTTACCAAGAACACAGGTGTGAGTGGGCAAATAATTGGACCAACCAATGCTTTACAAACATGTTAATTTTATTGGGTAGGCATCAAAGCTTCTCTCTGTGTCAAGTAATGGAGAAGCCGTGTCACACGGATTACAGAGCTATTTTTACTTGAAATAATCTTTCATAAAAGAAAGAAATTAAATACAGTTCTTCTATAAAAAGTGCAGTAGTCATTACTGGAAGTTTTCCAAAATGAAAGCAAGATTTACTATATATTGCAAAAATTGGTTTAGTGCTTTAATACTTTACAAAGTAACAACCCAACCACCAAAGACAGCTCTTACAATGGGTTTCTTCTCCAAGAATGAACCAGATGGAAAATAATATTTGCATTGAATCAGGATTAACACTCATAGATAGAAAAGGGTTCTGAACAGCTTGGTCAAAGTAATGTGATTTATGACCCATTTTTTGCCTCAAATGTTTTCCTTTATCCATTGTAATCAAATAAATAAGGCAAAGCAACTTATTTCACCCAGGAATCAGTCAATTATTAACAACACCCCCCCCCAAAAAAAAAAAAAAAGAAAAGATAAAGGAAAATGGGAACAATATTTCTACTGACTTCCTTAGGTCAAATGCATGTTTAAAGGAATAAAGAAAATACAAAGAGGTCCTTTGTTATTATGACTTTGATGAGCCTCAATTACAATGAATGAGACCGAACAGTTCATCAGAAATGATGTTGAGTGGATTTCAGGCTCTGCAGATGAGGCAGTGGGTGGTCACTGAGGAGATTTGTCCCTTCTTGGACTCAGGTGAACCAATGCCCTGCTCCTAAGTGTTCCTTTATTTGTATGACTGAGAGCTCAGCATTTCTCACCTGGGTGTGTGGGAGGGGCAAGCTCCTACTGAATGGAGACTGGCTCTGGCAGAGGGCATTTGCTTCTGTGTGGACCAGGGCCTAAGACATGGCTGATATCCAACACGTGCTCATGGTGATTTTACTTGTTTTGAACTTAAGTGAGTAGACACAAGCTGCTCCACTCCCATTTGCCAACTCATAATACTAAAATAGGTGCTTCAAATCAGGAAGGATATATGCAAAGAGCCGGACAGCCCACAGGGCTTGGGAGACCTCTGTGGGTACCTGCTGCAGAGACGCTCTGTGTGGGCCAAGGACATGGGCCTTTGGAAAGCACACTTCCTCTCTCTGGGTCCTGGCAGGAGCATACCCCAGGCTGTTTGGGCAGTAACAAAAGGGACGTGGTTTATTTGGCAATTTAAATGCAGGGACACACACATGTGCCCACTCCCTGCTGGACAGCTGCACAGAGGGTGTTACAAAGAGAACCAATCCCCTGAGAAACCCCAAAAGATGGCATCCAGAGAAATGAAAGCAAAAACCATGGAAAAGGAGTAAAGAGAAGGACGAAGCCTTTTAACCAGGACACAGCAGGACAAAGGTTCTATAAGCAGCTGGTAACAGTATTTTGCCAAAAACTCTTAGAGGAAAACATATTTGGCCAAAGGATCTGGAAGTAAACACCAATCACTATTAGGTAGTTGTGAAAATCATCTGGCAGAGGGAGGCAGCTCAGAGGGGGATCATCCCTCCCCTGCTGTGGGTGAAGTCGCCTGCCAGAGCTTGAGGACCACCGCTCTGGGGCCTGGGCCCAAGGAGGTGTATGTTGTTTGGCTCTGTGGTGTGAAGGCTCTGACACTCCACTGCACACCCAGCAGTGACTGAGTCTTGGGGAACTTGGCTCTCTTAGCTCTCTGCTGTTTCCACATTTGTCAACATAGCTACCCACCCCTGTGCCAGTTATTCTGTGTGACAAGTTCCTTTTCCTTTGTTGCCTGCTTTTTGGTGACTGAAGAATGGGTTTTCTAGTTGTCAGGATCCCTTTGCTTGGCTGAACTATCCATTGCCACTATGTTTGGGTTAGAAAGAATTAAGAGATACCTAAGGACTGCTTATAAAGGCTTCTGTAGAATGGTCCAGGTCTACAATTACATCAAGGAAGGGCATGATGGGTGCCCCTCACAATGCATCTGATTATAAGAACTAACCAGGAGGAAACAGTTTTTACCTCCATTTGTTCCAAAGTTCCTGACCACAGAGCAGATGTTCAGAGTCAGAGACAGGCTACTGCTGCCACTAGGTGGATAAGCTCACTACCATATCTAGCCCTCTTGTACTTGTATGCAGGAGAAGGAACCAAGCCATTCAATCAGCTAACCGTCTCTGTAAGTAGGGACAGCAGAAGAATTTGGACTTTTTTTTTTTTTTTTTTTTTTGGTGGTGCTGGGGATTGAACCCAGGGCCTTATGCATGTGAGGCAAGCACTCTATCGACTGAGCTATATCCCCAGGTCCAAGAATTTGGATTTGATGATGGCCAAAATTGACATTTATTTTTGGCCTCTTAATAGCTATCAAATTACTGATAGCATTTCCTTTCTTCAATGTATATTTATCCAGTGTCTAATAGGTATCAGGCACTGTTATAGGTGCCAGCATACAGCAGTGAGTAAGACATACATGAAGTCCTGCCCACATGGAGCTTACATTCTATGGAAGCTTGGTGGATGTAATAAATGGATCAATGAATAATTCACACATGCAGTGCTCAGACAAGTGCACAAGAGGAAGATGCATGGGGAAATGGGTACAGTGGGTGGGATGTGTTATGTTTTTAAATCAAGAAAGCAAAGAAAACCTTGTTGAGGGGTGCATTGGAGCAAAGACTGACAGGTAGTGAGGTGTGAGTAATGGGCTCTCTGCAAAGAGACTGTCCTAGGTAGAAGAGATAGCACATGTGAAGGCCCTGAGGCAGGAAGGTGACTGGTGGTTAAAGATGGCCTCAGTCTCTGGGCAAAGTCATACAGGGGTGGGAATAATCTTTGTAAGGTCTTGGTTTTTGTTCTGTGATGGGAAGCTAGTTCTTCATTTAAAGTAGTCCTTCAGTATTTGGAGATACATTCTGAAATAGCTACTTGTCCTTATTACATTAACAGATTGCTTTGGTCTTGGGCAGATTCTGCCTATATTTACCCTTCAAACCAACTGGTACTCCTCATCTGGTGTCAAATTAATAGTTGGTATGTGTATATATGTATCTCTTTGAGATGCTCTTCGGGAGGAATAAAAAAGAAGCAATATGCATCATTTGGTATATACATAGTTAGGGTTGGCAGGACCCAGTTTATTTACTTATTTATTTATTTTTTGCAAGTCTAAAATACTAAAAATGCAAATTTCAAAAAATTATTTCAGAAGATAAATAGAAAGTCACATTTCTAGTGTATCTGTAGATAATGGCTTCTGTGCTGTTCCTGTGAGTATGTTTTCGGCTCAGCCTGAAATTCTCTGCACTGATTAGATGCATGCCTGGCTGCTCCTGGGGGAGGGGGTGTCCCTGTAGGGCATCTTCTCTCTTCTCTGTTGGGGTTGGAGTAGGACGGAAGAATGGGACTTGGGAAAGTTACCTGCATACCTGCTAATAGACCATCTTGCACACTGCTTATAGCTGTCATGAAAATCTCATAAAACAGTATGCCCTGGGCCTCTGGGGTGCATGTGGGGGCCCTCCGCATTGGAAGTATGGGGCAGAGTCTGGGTGTGTGTTGGTCTCTCTAGGATGAACTACCCTGGCCCCACCTCCCTGATAACTAGGTGATACTACACAACCACCTTCTGGGCCAACAGGATCAGTGCTGCAGAATGGACAAGGGCAGTGGGGTGGATTGGATTTAAGCATGAATGAAGTTGAGGTCCCTGCCCTGAAGAGCCACACCAGAATGGCCATTATATTAGAAAAGAGAGGTCAGAGTCAGGAGTAACAGGGAAGTGGGAAGAGGTCTCCAGAGAGCCAACACTTTAAAGCTTTTTGGAAGGGGCTGCCTGCTCTCTGGAGCCAGGAGCACCGGCCACCTTTGGGCCCTTTGTATATGCCTATCTTGAAGTGACAGAAGAATCAGACTCTCAGTCAGAGCAGGTGCCACCTCTATAGCCCAATGGGGCCAAGGCCACAGCTTGACTGTGGCTCAGCCACAGAAACACATCTAATTTTTATTTATTAAAAGTATTGGAAGAAATGAACAGAATGCTGGAGGAACTTAATTTGTGAAGTCCCCACTAGGTGGGGAGTCTCAAACATCCAGTTGATGCCTTCAACATGTCTCAGTAAACAAAAAAGACTCATTAAATGGAACTTACACACACTGGTTTGGAAGTCTTTTTTCTTTGCACAAATTTCTTTCTTCGCACAAATTCAAAGGTACAGCCCTTTTTTAAAAAAACTAATATGACATATATTTGCTAGATAAAGTTTGTATTTGGATAATAAGCAGGGGACAGTGAGGCACCCACCATCCCTCCCCTCCCCCCGCAAGACATGGGTGGGTGGCACATGGAGGATTTTGACATCCTGAGGTGTGCACCTGGGGATGCGGAGAGTCTTTTTATCTCATGCCACCAAATTTCTGATAGTAAACCAGTAGAATTAATAAATTATTTTGGAAAACATTAAATTTGTAAAGTAAGGGATTCAAATGACACTGTGTGGTAATAGCTAAGAAAAGGTCTAGAGTAACTTAGTGAATATAAAATATTCAGGAAAGGTGCAGTACGAAAAACCTATGAACAGGAAAAAGAAAATCAAGCTCTCAATTAAAAAAGAAAAGACATTTATACATTTCTGCTTTCAGAGGGTATTTGCACAAACAGCAAAAAGCACTTAAATCCCAAGAGTCCAGAGTGGTGTCCCTTCCCACAGCTAGTTACCCTTCTAAGGGACAACCCTGTGACAATAATGGTGCAAAATATTGCTCTGTGGCATGTTCTGAAAATAATATAAAAATAATCTCCATAGTACAGTTTAAACTTGACTTGTAAAATTTCAATGTAATATTCCACGAAATCCACAAACAGAATACACTGAAAAACACCTTCCCTTAAGAATATTTTTTAAAAAACTGTTTACCTGGGTAAAGCATGTACAGGAAATGTGAAGTAAATTTCTGAAATAACCTCCACAGGAGCTTAGAAGTATCTGGGATCCTTCTGGAAACATGCTGTTGCTCAGAGACATCCATCCATCCTTCCCAGAAAGGGAAGTTTGGCCAGATCAGATGGGTAGGCAGCTCATGGTCAGAGTCTGCCATGGCACAGGTGGCACTTGCCTTCTTCCCTTTTCCTAATCTACAAAGGGCCCACAAATCATAGAAGAATATTAGAGAATTTCATGTACCACATATAGTTAACACAGCTTTTAATAGTTCCTGCCCCAAGCCAGAACTAAGAGGGCCTTTGGCCACAGACCAAGTCTAAAGAGCTCTTGTGAACAACTTGGAGCATGATGTGGGTGCTCAGGTCTAGAACATTTCATATTACAATCCACTCTTTCACTTTTGTATTTTTAAACTCTGTTTAAAGGATGGATCTCTCAAAAAAGAAAATGGTATTCTTAAATTGTGTGGACTGAGTTGTAAGGTGGCAGCATGGAGCAGGCACCAATAGGTGCCTAGGCTTATCTAGCTCACCCTGTGACCAAGCAGAGTGACTAGAGGCCTTTCACATGGCCAGAGAAGCCAAAGTCACAGTCAGAGGCTATATCCCAGGCTCTTATTTATGGCACATCTGTCATCAAATGGAGGTGGGGTGGAGATAACTTGGCAATGCAAGCACATAGAACACTTCTTCATTTTTTTTGATAATACATATATACTACTCCGCCTGTTTAGAAAATTTTCCTTTATTACAATGAACTACTTTTAGTTTCAGTTTGTCTTTTTGTTAGAAATATGGATGAGAGCATGAAAAAGATGAGATTTGCATAGCCAGTTTTGGAAATTTCTAGTTGGCTGTCTTAACATTAAAAAATTGAAAAAAAATCTGAGTATTTATATTCCTTAACTTCTTGTGCATGAGTTTGGTTGCTGAATGCACATTTAAGCATTTTTAAGGTTGGCTATCTTAACCTTCTAAGGATGAGGAGCATAAGCAGGTGCTATATACACTGGGAGCAATACTTTCTGTGACCCACAGCTTTGGAAGGTGAAGTAGCTGTTCAGAGTGATGTGATGAAAAGAACCAGTCCAAAAAAGCTGCCACAGACCCTCTCAATGAGAGATTTTTTTAAAAACTACTTTTTTTTTTTCTGAGTAATAAAAGAAACCCAGTACTATATTAGGGAGGTGGATGCTAGTAATTATCTCACATTGAAAGTATTTTCATTAGCATGAAAAGTAAAACTTTGAAAAAAGTCTTAAAGATTCTATTTAATAAATAATCTGATCTAAGGAACCACTTCTGCAAAACTTCAATAAATTACTGAAAACTCTACGGGCTGTGGGATAATTAAAAACAAAAAATAATTACTCACAGGAGATATACTCAGTTATTTTATTATAATTTTTTCAAACAAGTAAAAAAAATTCCCTCCCCATCTTTTTTAAATTTTTATTTATTTAATTAGTTTTTTTGCTTTTGCTGCTCTTTATATCACAGGGAAAAAGCATCCTTTCAGGAGAAGCTGGCCCCAATGAAGAGATGACCCCCCACCCCCACCCCATTGCTCCTGAATTTTCTGAGGATAAGCTGACTGGAAGCCAGGTGTTTCTCCTTTCTTTCTTTAGGATCATCAGAGACTATTCTAAAGCTCTCACAGGTTTGGAAGTATTAGTTTGTTAGTGACGATTTTACCCATCTTATCCTTATTTCCTGGAAACAAGCTCTTTTCTTAGTGAGGCAGGTTTAGCTCCTCAGTGTCCTTGGCCAAGAATGGTAGTCTCCAGAGGTAATCTTGGAAGGAAAAGGCTGCATATTGCTGCTCAAAACAGGGTAGCTAAGGACACATTTTTTTTTTTTTTAATTTCCTCAAGAAATGTAGGAGGCACCAAAAAAGACGGCTCGGATATCGGGCTGTTCCCTCAATGTGTTATGAAGCCAGAGGCAGGACCATTCCTGCCCTGTGGATGGGCCCCAATCACAGTGAGCCCCATTACCTGGCTGAACCCAGACAGATGCAAGTGAGGTGTGGGGTGGATTTGCTTCCTTACCAGGAGCGGGCATCCTTCAGCCCCTTCTCTTTGGAAAGAGGGCCAGGCCGGGTTTCAAAGCAGCCTAGTGGGGGCTTACACAGTTCTTTGTCTCTCTTCTGGGTCACAGAAGTGCTATCACCTTATAAGAGGCCCTCCGACAGTCCACTGTGGAAGTGTCTTCAAAGGAGAAATGTGAGCAGGCTGTCATGTTTGCTCTTATTTAGGCCAATCCAACTTGTGAGTTCAGAACCTTGTTTTATGGACCCAAGGTGTCTTTGGAAAACTCCTGGCACCTGAGCTGCCCGGCACCGGGATAGATTAACTACACCTCACCACGCCCTGCGAGGTAGGTTTTCTGGTGCCCACTCTACAGTCCCCCGCGGCTTGGATGGCAGTGTGAATGTTGCTTGAGACGAGGGTTGTGGGAGTAGGTTTTGCTTATGAAATGGAGCCGTGTATTCCTAAAGGGCCATAGTGACCACTACAGCGTCAGCGGGCGGCAAGGTCCCTGCTTTCTCCAAGAACCTGGGTGGGATGGAAAGCAGGTGGGAGCCGCAGAGGAGCCTCCACCCAAGTCCGGGACTGCGCATTTGCTCCTAAACCCTGGGTGCTACCAACCGCACGCAAGTGACCGCTACCTGGAAGAGGTCAGTCGCTAGGTTAGGAAAAGATGATATGGGGGGGAAAAAAAAGCATGTAAAACACTCCCTTCTAAAAACAAAGGGCTGCGAATTTCTTTATTTCTCTTATAGAGGAACAAAAATACTCTTGCAATGGCTATTGAGTTTCCACAGGTACGAGGCAGATGCTAGGCTAGCACACCCACTTCCAACAGTATGACTTGTTTCCTATCCGTCTACTACCTGAGTGGCGTCAGTGTAGGTTCAGGCACCATTAGGAACGTTTGACCAAACACGTACACGGCACTGACAGAGGAGGCGCCGGCCTTTCGGTTGACCAGAGCATGTAAAAAAGACACCGACAGAATGGAAAAGAAATCCTTTTGGGGGAAACCTCGCCGCCCGCACACCACGCGCTCAGGGCCGTGGCCCGCGTGCCTCGCGCCGCCGCCGCAGCTCCTCGCGGTAGCAGTACGAGCAGTAGTGCTCCGTCTCCGCGCGCCCATAGAACGCACAGTTCTCGCGCTGGCAACGCCGCTGCGCCGGCCCAGGACCGCTGCGACCGCACTCACCGTTCGAGCTCGAGCGTGCGGCTGGCGGGTCGGCGTCTGCGAACTCCAGGCCGTCGCGGGTAGCGCCAAAGCCATTTGTATAGGTCTGCGATTTGTGCTCGGCTGCTGCTGTGGCTCCTGTGACGCCGGGGAGGGTGTTGGGCACAGCGCGCGCCAGCGACTCAACCGTATTGACCGTACGCAGGGCAGCGGCCCGCGCCGGGCTGTAGCTCTGCGAAGACAGCGAGCGGTTCTGCTGCGGGTACGTGGCGCATGGCCTCAATGCGCCCACTGTCGGTGCGCAGGCCTCGTCCCGGGCGCCCGCCGCCTGCACGTGGATGACGCTCTGGCGCGCTGGCGCCGGCGGGCTTCGGCCAGGGGTCTGTCCGCTGGCGCCTGCACGCCGGGTGCCGCCGCTGCTAGGAGAGGCGGTGCCGCCCGCTGCCACCCTTGCCGCCCGCGAGCCCCCTGCGGACCCTGGACTCGGGCGCTCTTTGAGCTTAAGCACCAGCTGCGTGGGCTGCCCGGCCGGCGGGCCCGGAGAGGCACGCTCAGTTCCCGGAGTGCCCTCGGCCTCTGGCCTGCGCTGCGGCCGTTTGGTTGTGGAGGTGGCAGCGGCGGCGGCGGCTGCATTGGCCGCGGCGTCGCGGCGCCGCTGCTCCTGCTCCGCACTGAAACGCTCCTGCGCGCTGGTCAAGTAGTAGCCAATCATTTCCTCGTGGAACTGGTGCCGGTGGCTGGTGAGCAGCAGACCGGCAAAGATAAACTTGCGCTCGCCTTGCATGGCAGCGCGCAGAATGTTGAGGCTCAGCTTCACGTCAGTGCTATACTTCCAGGCGTCACCCCTTGTCCCGCCTCCCTTCTCAGCCGGGGATGAGCCTGCCGCTTTGTCCGTGGGCGATGGCGTGGTCTTCTCTGACGGCGATGTGCTTGCTGATGCACCGGATTCCTCTTTGCTGCCCTTGCGAGACTTGGTCTTCTTCTCCTTGGTGCGCTCTGCTGTGTCTCCGTTCTTGCCATTTGAGGAGTTGGCACGGCCCATCTTACCGTGTACCAGGCCTCCCAGGCCACCCATGTTTTTCTTTAGCTTGATGCCCAGGGTTTTGCTGAAGCTGCCTAACTTGTTGGCCACCGAGTCCGCTCGGGTCTTGTCCTTCTCTTTGCGCTGTTTCTCCTTGTCTTTGTCTTTGCCATTCTTGCCATTATTGCTGTTGGAATTGCTGCACACGGAGTCACGATCTGAGTCAAGGGAATCGGCCAGGGACTGCACGTCCTCCCCAGCTGATGCGGTTGGGGACTCTGGCTGCGCCAGGGGAGCCTACGGGCAGAGAAGAAAAGTGGGGAAGGAAGGTGGTTGGAGAAGAGCTGTCCTCACTGCAGTCCATGAAGACAGACCCTGCCCATGTGTTGCTCATGGGTTGCTGAAGCTGGGGATCTGGCACTTAGGTCCAGTCCAGACTACCCCTCCAGTGCTACAAAAGTGGGATGGGATGTGCTTAAGGGAAAGAAGCCCAGAGGAGTGGGCCTTGGTTTTCTGCAATAATGAAAAGATAGGTGTTTTCAGAAAGCTGTGGTAGGGGTCTTTTATCTGAGGATGCCATCTGGCCAGTGAGGCTGGACTGCCCTCATTTTCTTTCTGAATTCAGAGACCTAATAGTTTAGAATCCTGAGTCAGGTGGGAGTGGGGGAATGCAGGCAGGGTACATATAACCTACCTGGCTTAGAGCTTTAGAGTCATAGTTAGGGTTAACAAGCCCAGACTTTGGCTTTCTATCCCTGGCCAGACTATCTTGCTCTAAGAACCTGTCTTTGCATCTTGGAAAAAACACTCCCTTAATTTGGTGATGACAAATCACTTTGGGGGTTCCTTTCCCAGTTTGGAAATGTGGAATGCTAATTTGAGAAGTATTCTGAAATAGGTCTGGGCTCAGCAGAAAAGATGTTCCCAGTTCCCAGAAAAGGTCTTCTATGGGGGTGTGAAGTTGGGTGGGGGAACACTAGGGAAGGAGCATCTTTGTGAACACCTTGGATGACACCCACTGTGGAAACATGGTTAAGACCAATCTCTGGGGCAGGTGAGGAACCTGAGAAGGAGCTGAGAGGATGGTGGAGGAGAGGTAGCTCCCACTGCTGCTTTGCAGAGGGACCTCCCCAGGTGAGGAGAGAGAATTCTGACCCAATGTCACTGGAATGGCAAGGCCCCTCATGCCAGCAGCTGGGTGTGGCAGAACTGGCATATACCTCGATGGGCTTCCTGGCCTCCAAAGGAGCCCAAGAGAAGGCTCATTGCTCCCCATTTAGTTTTTTTTCTTTCCCCCTAAGTAGGTTGAAGAGAGGGGTCACTGTCCTTTGGTCAGGTCTCCCAAAAGCAAGGGCTGGAAGAACTGGCTTCACCACTTCCCATGTCTCAAGCCAGTTTTCCATAGACACTAAAGTGTGGAAGTTCAGGGCCTAGAACCAGGAAAGGGAGAGATGCTTTGTCCCAGGACTGCTTGTGGGAAGTACAAGAAGGAATTTAGGCTGTCATGTCCTGGGGCTGGCAGGGCCATTATTAGAATTTTCTACTGAGAACTCTGCGTTTGATATGATGGCCACCAAATCCTAGCCAAGGGCCCTTCTCATTGCAGGGCAGAGATATGCCTGGACAGAGTCCTGATTCTGGATCTAGGATTGCTGCCATCATACCAGAACGTGAGTGCTGAAGAATATCTGCAGCAACACTGGCATCCTCCAGGCAGTTCAGAGGCAGGACTCAGACTGCTACCAACTGACTGTCACTTGTGCCATTAATAAAATGGAATATCAGTAGCTGCCTGGGGATCCCTATGAAGTAAGGAACTGTGAGAGCACTGAGCAGTGCTAGCACCCCAAGAACTGGCTCTTCCAGTCTACTTGCTTTCCTCATCCCACTCCTTTAACATTACTGATAAGCCCCACTTGATGCCTAAGTAATCTGATGTCTAGAGAGGACCAATGATTTGCAAGGTATTTTTTTTTAATCCCTTCCCCTGGGAGTTCCCTACTAAGATTAAAAAAAAAAAAAAAAGAAATTAGTCAGATACTTAACATGAATCTCAGCATCTGCAAGCAGGGGCGGCAAACCCCAGGGCTGGCAGCTTTGAGGGTGATGTGCTGCCTCCAGAGAGAAGGAAGAGGAGGGGCCACTGAGGACGCGCACCCTCGGTTCCCTGGCTCTTCCAAGGACCCACACACAGTTTATAATTAATTCCACTCCCCTGCAGCACATTGTGTTCTGATCTCAACAGAGATAGTTTTGTGTTGTGACTTGCCTAGAGTTTGTTTTCTGAGGCATGTTTATACCTCTCCCATAGAAAATAAGGGGACAAAAATCCCCTAATCGGAACGCATGTTTGCATGCACACATACACCCACCTACACACATATACCTATACCCCTGATCCAACAGGAGTTGTCTGGAGCCAGAGCCAGGGTGCCTTTGGCGGAGTACAGCTGGGACAGAGGGAGCTGGGGGCAGGGCCGGTGGGGCTTGGTGTGGGCAGCTGGATGGCACATGGATGAGCTTTTGGTAGCATTTGGAAGGATGCCCATTGGCCAGGATGGCACAAAGCGGCCACCGCCTCTTTACCAGGAGTACATGAGGCTCACCCGGGTCTCTGAAGGGATCCGGATCCATGTCACATTCATATAGCTGTGGAGAAGGTTCAGCTTGGCTTCTAGCGACAGGATGAGGCTGACAAGACAAGAACACTGAGTGAACACAGCTGGTCCAGTCTTGCACCCCACCCTTCTGCCCCCAAGCTAGGAGGCACAGGGGCAGTCCAACCCTGCCCTGGGAAAACCTCCTTAGTGACAGCCCTCCCTTTGGGGTGCTAGGGGAGTCAGGTCAGGGGACAGTCTTACTGGGCTAGCCGGGCGTTATCATTGTCGTCTTTCCCCCACTCCCAGTCCTTCCCTGGGTCCACCGCGAAGTGCAGGGGTAGGAGCTTGTGCTCAGAATCTGTCAGGGGGATCACAGCTGGAACAGAAGAGAGAGACCGGGTGCCAGGCAGCCCACTGGTGGACCAGAAGACTGGAAGCCTCCAGCAATATCCAGGGAGGGCAAAAAGGGAATTCCAGTGCCAGGTGTCCTTGTTGTAAGTGAACCCAATGGAGATACACACAGACCATCATGCCAGTAGGATAGTTAAGACTATAGGTTTCAAAACTGATAGTGTTGGGGCTGGGGTTGTGGCTCAGCAGTAGAGTGCTTGCCTAGCACGGACAAGGCCCTGGGTTCAATCCTCAGCACCACAAATAAATAAATAAATAAATAAATGGCATTGTATCCAACTACAACCAAAAAATAAATATATTTTTAAAAAAACACTGAACTCTGGGTCTCCTTGGGCTTGTCAAATGGCATGTCCTCCATTAAGCATCAGGGTGGGAAAAAAATTGATTTTTGCTTGTTATTTCTGAGGAAGGTGAGGTATACTGTGTAAGGACACTTTGCAGATGGCCTGCTCCTCACCTCCATCTCATACTAGAGATGGAGAGTGCGAATTAGAAGAGAGTGGACACTGCTGACCTCTGCTCATTTGCGATTTCATGCAATAGGACTGTATCAGTACCTGAGTCTCAGGGATCCACTGGGACCTGCTCATAGGGAACTCACCCATGCAGGACACAGATAAGCAGGTTAACGAACACCTCACTTCAAAATGTCAGGTGGTGATGAGTCTGGGAAAAAAGCCTAACCAACAGGCAGAAGGCAGTGATGGTGAAGCCTTTGCGGGGCATAGTGAGGGAAACTTTGAGGAAGTCACATGTATAGGGGGACTGCAGTAAGGAGTAACTGGTTTGTCATTTCTCAGAGGGGTTGATTCTTCACACACCATCTTGAATAAAGAGCTCCAAATGTGGAAAATCGGGAGGGCTAGGAGAGAGGTGATGTCTATAATTATATTTGGAATTTGCTAAGAGATCCTGAGCTGCTGTTCTATCCAGTGAAATCCTAATGATACAACCAATTACACAAGAGTATTGTCATAGATGAGAAGCAGGAAGGAGTGGGGAGACAGCTTTCCCAATTCTGTATTCCAACTGAGTGACAGCATCCTCCTGTGGAGGCTTCACTTAGTTTTCCTGTAAGCCCCATTCCTGGGAGTCATAGCAGAGAAATTTAGCCCAGGGCCTCTGGCCATCTGCTTTGTTCTTTTGCCAGAGTCCATGATTCATGCTAAGGGTGCCATGGCAAGAGCAAAAAGGCAAATAAATACATAAAATCTAAGACTGAACTATGAATAGTAGCTTTTCTGTTTAGAAATTGGAAATTTGACTCAATGCTGTCCTCTAGTGTTGCTAAAGAGAAAATGTGAGCACAAATATTCTCTTCCCTCCTTCCTCATCCCCACCCCAGTTTGCTGACCAAGAACCCGCTCAGGGGTTTTCATTTAATTTGGCAGTGAAATGTCTGGTTTGGGAGATCGGGGTGGCTCAGCCTGCCTCTGCTGCAGGGCTGAGCTTCTGGGTGGAGACACCCAGGGAGGACTAAAGGGCTGGCTCAGAAACAGGCCTCCTTTGGGTGATGTCCAGAAGCCTGTCCCATGGTTCCATGAGTCATCACACAAACAGAGAGGGCTTGGCCTGGTTTTCCCACCCATAGGGCTGGGGGTGGGTGGCAGAGGCTCTGTCTATCAATACTGTTTTTAGAATGGCTAGAGCAGCATGGCTTCCTGGAGTTCCAGGCCTCAGGCATAGATGGCCAGTTTGGGGAGGGTATTCAAGAACTACATTTTAAATAAACATCCCCTGTTCGTGAAATCAGACAATTTGGGAAAATATTGTTTCAGACAATGATGTGTTCAAAGCAGTTCCTATGGTTACAACTTGGGCATTTCAGGTCTGGCTGTTCTCCCCTTTCCTGAGGGTAGAGTTGCCATTGGAAATACCCATCCAGCCACAACTACATTCCTCAGTCCCCAGGCCCCCAGCATTTGGGAGGAAACAGGTGCCTTGCTGTACCCATGGGCTATGAGAAAAGCAACATGGGAAGTGCTGGGGGATGTGACTAGGAGAGTGTATGTGTGTGTCGGGCGGTGGGGGGGGGGCTCTCTCCTCCTCTTCCCTTCTTTATCCATGCTTCCTGCAGGAGATGGTGGTACTACATGATGGCAGCCATGGACTCTCGACTCCTCACTTAGGGAAGAACTGCCTGCCAATCAGAGCACAGTTTAGACTTTCTTTGCACGAGACCCCTACTTCCATTATGTTATACCACTATGATTTTGGCTTTCTCACCACTCTCCCAGATAAACCATTTAAACTAGGACAGCTCCATACCCCTGTGGCTCTTACCTCCCTATTATGGGGGAATTCCTATCCTTAAAGTTGGGCTGGAACCAACTCCCTGGCCTGCCCACTACTGAGCAGACAGACAGATATACCTGAAGGTGCTACTTCCTGCCCACTTCGAAGGTTCAGGCAGCCTCTCAGGTCTTGATGGAGCAAAGGTTAGGTACTGAGTGAGGCGCTGGGAATATGCGTGCTCACAATTGAAAACAACCAGATAATAAAGGAAGCTATCTGATCTCTACAGAAGGTAAGCTGTGGCCGTTGGAAGGACTGGGGTCTCAATGTCCTGAGAACTCAGAAAACAGGCTCTCTTTCTGAACATCAGTTGCTTTGCGTGCATCTGCCTTTCACAGTGCACAATGAAATTTCCCTTTTGGAAACCTGGCCTAACCTAATAAGAGGTGTAGTCATGTGGCCAGTTGCCCCCTAGTGGCAGATGTTGAGAATAGCAAATGCTTTCCAAAATAAGCCTGCAAAGTTTTGTTTTAAAAATAACTTTCCCCCCCCAGACCTGGGGATGGAACCAAGGGCTTCACACACAATAGGCAAGTGTTCTACAACTGAGCTACATACCATCCCAGTTTTGGGGGATTCTATTCTGTCTTTTAGCTTGGAAACACATAGGCACCATCTCAAACTAGCATGGACATATTTGGAATACTTATTTTTCAAAAAAGAATGTATATTTCTGTTTGAGGCATAAAAAGCCGCTCACCATTACAATGCTAAGTCAGACAAACTGAAGATTCACAGTTTGTCTTTAAAGCCCTGGAGAGCTGAAGTCATGGGAGATCCAATGAACCAAAAATGTAAAGAAAGACAGAGATTTCAAGGAGAGATGAACATGAGCTTAAGAGAGGCTGACTCAGCTAGATCCTAGTAATAATAATTCAGTGAAAATGGCTAAAATGGTAAAAGGAGAGTATAGTCCAGAGAAATAATATACACCCTGGGAGGGTGAAGGTATGAAGGAAATATATATGTACAGGACCTAACTTGGTGCTCACAGAAAAGACTGGTGTAAATTCTATGAAAGTGTCCTTTAGAGAGCTTTGGTTCCTATCTCTACTAAGCAGTGAAAGCTTAAATTACAGGGTCACAAAATCTAGCTGCATTGAGAATAATGTTCTGTTCTGATCAAGCACTTCTGTCTTAGGCACTGTACCTGTTCCCCAGTAAGGGGTGACCTCCCTTAGTGTCCTAATTAGACTGATCCAAAAAAAGGAAAGGCACAGGGGCTGGGGTTGTGGCTCAGTGGTAGCGCGCTTGCCTAGCATGCATGATGCCCTGGGTTCGATTCTCAGCACCATATACAAATAAATAAAATAAAGGTCCATCAACAACTAAAAAAATATTAAAAAAAAAAAGGAAAGGCGTGCCTGTTTTTAGGAATAAAAGTGATTTATCTCAATCTTCACTGTCTTATCAAGTGACTGTCTTTCAACAATAAAACTATAAGGAATCAAATAGAAATATCCACATTGACAAGAAACAAAGCAGTTGACAGTATAAGACTCAAAGGAGACATAGGTGTTGAAACTATCAAGTATGGAATTTAAAATAACTGATTGGTAACTTAGAGATGGATATTGTGGATGCTGTAATATTTGATGGTTGATTTTAGCAGAGAGATGGAATCTCTAAGAAAGAATAAAGGGAATTGCTAGAAATGAACACACACATACACTAATATAGATTAAGAATGGCTTTAAGGAGCTGATTGGTTGACTTTACACAACTGAGAAAGAATCTGAATCTCAGGATCGGTCAGCTAAAATTTCCCAAACTGGAATAACAAAAGAAAATGGGGGCAGGGGTAGTTAACAGGACAGAACAGCCAAGAACCGTGAGACAATAACAAACAGTGCAAGATCTGTATTCCCAGAAAAAGCCAGAGAGAATAAGACAGTAGAAATATTTAAAGAAAAAGCGGCTGACAATTTTCCAAAATTAACAACTAAACCCACCTTAGCTCCAAGAAGCTAAGAGAACACCAAACAAGAAAAATAACCATAATAAAAAAAATTTCTATGTATAAAACTTTTGGAAACCAAAATAGAAAATGATTAAGACAGGTAAAGAAAAAGATACAGTAAATGCAGAGAAACAAAGAGAATAATCACAACAGCTCTTTGTAATAAAAAGGTAAGGCAGAAGATAATGGAGGAGCATCTCAAAGGCCTGAAAGAAAAAAAATACTGCTAATCTAGAATTCTATACCCAGCAAAGGTATCTCTGAAACAAAGGACACATAAAGGCTTTCTCAGATAAAAATGAGTAAATTTATTACCTGTAGACCTGCATTAGAGGAAACAGTAAAGAAAAAATTTCAGGCAGTAGGAATAGGGTACCAGAGGAAACTTGGATTTACATAATTAAGAGTAATGAAATGGAATAAATGAACATGAAATTTTTTCCTTTCATTTAATTGCTCTGAGATTAAGCAACTGTCTAAAGTAAAGAAGCAGTATACAACAGAGGAAGTGGAAATATTACTTGCAAATAGAATATCATTAATTAAAGATGTTTTTTGTAGAACCTAGGGAAACTACTAATAATTAAAACTAGAGGTATAATAATAGATTAATAAAGGGGATAAACAGAACCATTAAAAAGTTCAATCCATCCAAAATATGACAGTAAAAAAAATAAATAAAAAGAACAAAGAACAGATGGAACAAATAGAAAAGAGTTAACAGGATGGTATCTTTTAATCCATACATATAATTCATGCAATCAAATGGAAATTGTCAAAACTATCAACAAAAAGATAAAATTGGCCGGGCGTGGTGGTATACATCTGTATCCCAGGGGCTGTGAGGCTGATGCCGGAGGATCACAAACTTAAAGCCAGTCTCAGTAACTTAGTGAGGTCCTAAATAATTTAGTGAGATCCTGGACCAAAATAAAAAATAAAAAAGGGTTGCAGATATGTCTCAGTGTTTAAGCACCCCTGGGTTCAATCCCTGGTACCAAAACAAAACAAAAAATACAAAATTATAAAACTGTCATATTGGATTTAAAAAAAAGCAAAATGCAAGTATATACTGTTTATAAGAACCCCACTATAAATCTAAAACATAGATAGGTTAAAAGATATTCACAATGAAAAGACAACTAGAAAGAGCCATACTAATATCCAACAAAATACATAACAAGGATTGTTACCAAAGGAAAAGAAGAACATTACATAATGATAAAGGGGTCAATTCTCAAGAAGATATAACAACTCTATATGTACGCATGCTCTGAACAACATTATTTCAAAGTACACAAAGCAAACACTCTAGCTCTTCCTTATCTATATTCCAAGACCCCTGTGGATGCCTGAAATCTGGAATAGTAGTGAACCACAGGGATACTATATTTTCCCCTTATAGAAATATACCTATGATAAAGTTTGATTTATAAATTGGGCACAGTAAGAGATTAATAACAATAGAACAACTGCACTGTAATAGCATTCATGTAAATGTGGTCTCTCTGTTTTCTGAAATTTCCCATTTAATATTTTAGATGTTAGCCTACCACTGGTAACTTGAAACCATGGAAACCAAAACCAGGGGAAAAGGGAGGTACTACTTTGCTAGCAAAAGAATGGAGAACTTGACAAATGCAGTATAGTGGGAGACTTCACCACTTTTTGAAGCCAGATTTTTAAAGACAGGTAGTCAGTGTAGGTAAATTGGGTCAGAAGGGGGAAACTGGAAACTGCCCCCTGGGAGATTGGAATCCCTCCCCAAAAGGTTGTTAATTAACTGCTGAGCAGACAGGGAGCTGCAAATCAATACCTCCAGGGCTGCCACTCCCTTCCTGCCGCCTAGTGCTCCACCTAAGCCCTTCCAGCCCACCTGCTCACTCCCTGGCCCTTCTACCTATGTCCCCCAGTCACTAGGCAGGTTGAGGTGAAATTAACAAGATAAGGGAGAAGAATGCAGGAGAACAAGGGAAATTGTAGATGTATAAAAGGGACAGGACATCCTTATCCCAAGGATTCTGCTTTTGGGTTCCCTTGTTCCACCAGGGAGAAGTCTGTTTTACTATCCTTTAATAAAGCTTCTTACTTTGTACTCTACACTTGCCTCAGTGTGCTTCTCTGGTGTTATAATTCAACATTTGAGGAAGCAGGACCCGTGGAGGTATCCAGTAACCAGTGGTATCATTTTCTCTCAGTAATTGATAGAAAAGGGAGAAACTAATAAGGGGAGAGTATCAAGGCCACAGGTGACAGAAACAAATTCACTTAAAGTTTATATGTAGATCCTTGGCTCAGTTATCAGTCTATGGAATAAACTTGCTATAGACTGAATATTGGAGCCCCTTCAAATTCACGTTGAGGTCCATTCCCCATGTGATGGTGTTAGGAAATGGAACCTTTGAGAGGTGATTAGGTTATGAGGGCACAGAGTGCATGATGGAACTGGTGTCCTTTTAACACGAAACACGAGAGACTGCTCACTCTCCACAATGTGAGGACACAGTGAGAAGGTGGCTGGCTGCAGTCTAAGTGAGCCCTCACAAGACATCAAATCTGCCAGCATCTTGATCTTGTACTTCCAGCCTTCAGAACTGTGAGAAATATACTTTTGTTGTTAGTGAGCCACACAGTCTATGGCATCCTGTTGTAGTCACTTAAACTGATGACACTGGAAAATGCATGAAGCACAATTAAGACAACCATGCTGCTGAAGATATTTTTAGGCTAAGGGCGCAATCAACCTCTAAGACTATCCTTAAGCTCCTGCCTCATGCCAAATGTGGGTGGTGATTTCCTCATCCCCCAGTGAGTGTTCTCAGTACATGCATCAGATGTAGCCCTGGGAAACACTGACAATGAGAGGAATTCTCAGAAAGCACCACTAGGTGACACACCAGGAGACCCAGACTCATTCTCTATATTCAGGGCAGTGAGTTCTGGCTGCTTCTGTCCAGCAAGCAGGACAGGTGGCCAACACTGTTGCCTTTCCCTCCACTAAAGGGGGATTTGGTGGAGAGCATGCTTTTACTCCAGCACTACACATGGGTGGCATGTGGGTGTCCAGGAGCCACCTGATAGACAGACTGCACATCACTCAGAGATCAGGGTAAAGCTGATTAAGGGGGATGGTGACAGCAGCTGGTATTCCTGAGATGGCACTCCTTCTGTGGGCAGGGACACTTTGGGAGGCTGAGTGTCTGGGCCTGCTGTGTAGCTCAGGAGGGTGCGGGGACAGGACTCATGCAGGAGGCTGGCATCTGGGCTAACTCCTGTGTTCACATCTCTTCAAGCCTTCAGGCACCAGTTAAAGACCCTTAGCCAGTTCTTTCTAAACTTTTGCTGGCATCCTGGCGCACCTGTGTTTTGAGCTCCTCAGCCAATGATCCTTAGGCCGGGGTATGAAGCAATGGGCAGATGTCTGGTGGATAAGGCATCTCTTGTGCATTTAGTCAGCTCTCTAGAGTACTAGTCAGCTCTCTAGAGCACTAGTCAGCTCTCTAGAGCTGCACCCTCTGTAAGCTGAGGAAGAGGAGCTAGGATGGGGCATCCAGGTCTGTGCATTCCAAGGCTGTCTCCTTTGACATGATTGGGCCTTTTTTATTTTTGGTTGATTTGACTTGCAAATCAAGAAACTTGCAAAGGGCCAGGAGGCAGCTAGGAGCTGTGAGCAGAACTTAATGGCTCCTCAGAGGCTCATGCTCTGCAGTTCCTAAGAGGAGCAGCAGAGGAAAGTGGCTCACTGAAGCTGGCTACAGCCTCCGCCCCCCTCCCCAGGGCAGGAAAAGCTGCACTCTATCCTTCCATGCTGGCAAACCTTTCCTGGCAACTGGCAAACTTAGAAATTAGCTGAAGAGAAGGGAGGCTAACCACACAGAAAATGAAGGTAATTCACATTTCTAGGCACTTTCTGGTTTCTTACGCCTTTTTTTTTTGACCACAAACTCATGTGATTCTTACCATAATGTCCCTTCATAGGTGTTATTACATATTTCCTTCATTATTGTTTCCAGATAGGTACACAGATGGGTCAATTTGATTTTAAAATGATAAAAAAGTGATTCTGAATAAAAGTCATTTTGTTTTTAGATCACTATATTAACAAAGTTATGTTATAAAAATTATTTAAGTAGAATTTTTAATAATATTCATAACATGTGAAGACAAATTCCTACTAAAAAGAGATTGGTTCTGTTTACTATAAACTAGCCCTATAGGACAAAGTATAGGATGTTGTCAAATATATTGGAAATGATATTATAATCATGACCGGGGATGTAGCTCAGTGATAGAGCATTTCCCTCACATGTCTGAGGCCCTGGGTTCCATCCCCAGTACCTCAAAAAAAAAAAAAAAAAAAGCAAAAAAGATGTGATAATTTATTTGATTAGGGAACATTAAAACACAGATTAGTATTTGATTTAATTACAAGTTACACATCAAATACAAATGAAAATCTGCTTTCCTGACCTGCTATGTAGAATGATTCTATTGGCTCCTTGGCTCATTTTATAAATGTTGTTAATACATTGTTTCTGTAAGGTTGCTAGCTGTTCTTCGTAAATCCCCCCCCCCCCACCCCCAAATACTATATTTTGGTTGTATTGAGTCTTTCCAATCAGAGAATAGTAAACCATGGTGTGATCTCTGTGAGCCTCCATCCTAGCAGTATGAAGCTTTTTGATGACTCCTTGTTCACCCCAGCCTCTCCCCAGCACTCTCTAACCAGTGGGTTCTCTAAGGGCTGCAAGCCTACCCTCTCTGAGCTCACTGAACAGGACTTCTGAGGGAAGGTACCAGGGTAGGCCCCAGTGGCTTACAGGCTATTTGCATTTAGGAGGAAACACTAATTCAACAGTTACCTAATAGCTTGTCTTTTTCACAAAGAATAGAAATAGATGGTATTAATGCCTACCATGAAGCAAAGCCTGCTCAACCCCTACCTTCTACAACCCTGAAGATTTCTGCATTTTACCAGGAGGGAGATGCTATTTTATTAAAGCAAGCTTTGACTTGGGGTCATACTTCCTGAACACCCTCTTGCATGTCTTATATCACTACCCTCTTTGGCCAAGTGTCCCTTTTGGAAGCTCCACCATCTACCCTACCAGCTTGTCCTAACAACGCTTCATGGCTATGACTATTCCCTGGGGATGCTTCCTCATTCCTCACTTTCCTCCTCTACAAAGTGGGGATAGAAATCAGGAAGGATTAAATAGTTCCCCCTGAAAAGGACCTAGAGTCACACCTGTGCAACAGAAACACAAAAAATATATTAATGTGACCACACGGGGTGCAGATCCAGCCAGAGCTCCCACATACCCAGCTTAGAGTCAGCACATGTGCATGAAGGATACCTGCACATTCTATATCCACAGAAGGTCAAAGGGAGACAGGACAAGGCTGTGCTTAACTTGTTTGGAACTTTATCAGAGTTAATTGTCCTTTTGGAAAATCTTGCCACCAACTGCAGAGGCTCAGCACATGGGTCTCCCTCTGCTATGTAACTGAGGCGCTATTATGCGTGGAGATGCCACATTTAGATAATAGCCTCTGACTTCTTCATTAAGTCTTTTGGTATGGCTGTGCTGGAGCACTTACAGACTGAAGTGCCACAGGCCCAAAGAAATGGGGCCAATTGGTTATAGACTAGAACTTCCAAAATGTGAATCAAGTAACCCTTTTCTAAGTTACTTATCTTAGGGATTTCATCATAGTGACAGAAAGCTTTGTGTTTTCATAACTCTCACAATCGCTCAGTGGTCAGAATGAACTTCCCTGAGCGAGGTTCTGAGACAGTGCCTGGATATGAGCTTTCAGAGTGCTCCCAGGCCATTTGAGGACTTGGTGGTAGAGGGCCACCTAGGGCTTTGCCTTTGGGAACTGCTTCCTGAAACAGGCTGAAGAGCCAGGGCCCAGAGTATCATGGAAGGCAAGGGACTAATATTCTTCCCTGGAGAAATCAGTGGCCATCATTTGTGGAAGTTACAAGGAAAGTATGCCTAAGTTTCATTTAACACATCCTAAAAATGAATTGGCAAAGCTTTGCCCATTCATCGTGCCAGCAGCGAACCTATTCCCTCAGATCCTAATCTTTTACCACAATCTTTCCTCCTCCCCACATGCACACCTGGCCCCAGCAGAATCTTGGACTTGAAGGGGGACAGTGGTGGCATCAGCAGTGGCTGGCTGTGGCAATAGGAGCTTTAAGAGGGAAGTGGGTTCTTTCAGAAAATTGTTTCAACTCAGAGAAAGCATTTGGATGAGAAGTTTGAAGAAAGTCACATGTGTTTTTAAATCTTCAGGAGCTCAGGCACATGAAGATGAGATATGATGGGCCAAGTGAAAGGAGGATAGGGGAGGGAGTCTCATCTTACAGCCTAGAATACATTTTTTAATCTCATTTTGAGGTTCTCAAGTCATCCCTCAGATGCAAGGACAAGATGCTTGCTCCTTCTGGGTCCTGTGATTACTGTATTTATTTGCTTCCATCAGGGGATGCCTCCTACAGGTGCCCTTTGTGTGGGGCATGGCACCACTGTGGCTACAGGACAGCAGTGCATGGTCCAGTAGGGATCAGTGGGTATCCTGGGGTTCCATGTTCCTAAGTGTCACATTCCCTGCCTCCTACTTGGCTCAGGATCTCGGTGACTTTGCAGACTGAGTAGCTCACTCCCACAGGCTTGACTCTGAGCTCCATCGTGTTCTGAGAGTCTCTCATGTTTTGAAGGATGCCTGCTGTATCCTGGGGACTGCAGCATGACTAGTTTCAGTGTTCTTTAAGCCACAGAGGGAGGGCTGCAGGTGTGATGGTCTAACAGGTGACAAAGAGCCCAATCACTGCCCACAGCAGGCTCTCCTTTCAGAGGCCTCCAGATTGGGGGTCACCTTCCTTGAGTTTGAAGTACCTGGCACTGGAGTTCACAATGGCCACATCTGAGATGTTTCTGCTAGAATCCAGGTCAGCTTTGCTGGGCCCATGCATGAGGCCAGGCCATCCTAGGAGGCCTTCCCCTATGAGTCGGGGAACCTAGACCCAGGCACTCACTGTGCTAGACATCACACCTGTCACCCCATGTAACTGTCACAGTCACAAGCACCTGAAATTGTGCCTGTCACATAAATACATTTGCAGTGAATATTTGTTGACGAGATATCCTTGCTACCAACTTCACAGGGAGGTAGGTACTTTCCAGGCCCCCGCACGGTGTTCATAGAGTATGAGAGCCCACCTGTGACCTGTCCTGCTGAGCATGGGCTAGCTGGTTGTTGCCCAGACTCAGACCCTGCTTTTGGAGTACCTGGCACTAGATTAGGCTTTTGAATCCCTTGCCCACGTGACTCTTTTGCTCTGCAGTGCCACCCAGAGGGACATCCCCACTTTCACTGGAGAGTAGGTATGGAAATTAGCCACATTCCAAATATCTGCTAGGGGCTTGGATCTACAGAATATGACTTTGATAAATAATTTACCACCAGGTATAATAGGTCCCAGGATTAGATTTGGTGGCTGAGGAGCCAGGGGGCATACCCACTGAGTAAGCTGTAAAGGGATCTGCATGCACGTCCATTGGTCAAGAGAGTTTTATGATGACAAATTGATTCACAAATCTCTAGATATCTAGAAGTTCTGCCTTTTGAATGGACCCTTGGGTTCCACGTGTATGAGATGCCCATCTCTTCCCTCTCCATTCAGCAATACTTTCTCATTCATCCTTAAGCTCCCAGAGCCATGTCGGTTTCTCCTTGGTCTTGAACTCCTGGGCCTCTCCCCATAGCCAGGGTTCAGCATGTACCTATCCTTGCCTGTGAGGCTGTGCTGGGTTCCCTAGTTGGGTCTGGATAGCACTATCAGCTCTCTTTCCTAATTGCCTGAATTCCCTTGGTCAGAAGGAGCATCTCCAGTGACTACACACACTCCTTGCTGCATGCCTCTGGCTCAGGCTGGCCCCTGCTGAGCAGCCACATGTGATGTGAGCAGGAACTTCCTTGCTCCTAAACCCTGGGTCTTGTCTGCAGGGGGATGATAAAGGAGAAGGGGGATAGTGGGAGACTGGGATGGCAGGGGACCCAAGCCACATCTTTCTTCCTGGTCTTCTTCTGGGGACTGAAAACCACTAGGGTTGGCAGAAGCACACTTCTGTCTGTCACAGGAAATGGGTGTTTCCCCTCACATCTTCTATGAAGGCCACTTGGAGTTGACTTTCCACTTCTGGAAGCTGAAGGTATCTAACTGGCACCCAGGAGACTGGCCAGGAATGAGTGAAGACTGTTTTCCCACTTTCTTTTTCTATAGTTGCCCATCCTCTGGGATGAGGATGCCAGTGGGGATGGTGACCTCATCTTTGAGAGATGACAAGTATCTGCAGGAAGCTTCCTGTTTCAACAAAGGCTGGGGCGGCTTTCTGGGGCACAGTTGAACATGGCCCAGAGGCATGGAGCTAGAGACTTTAAGCGGGGAGCAGAAGGCCCTGTACCAGCCAGGTTCTCAGCTCAGAAGCCATCTTAAGAGCTCTGTTGCTGCTTCGGAGACTCCTGGCAGAGGCCCAGGGTTCAAGGAGAGAGAGGCTGCCTCAACATGAAACTACCAGATGGTATTAGATGTGGGAGGCATGGGAGCACATCACTGAATCAGCTATCTGCTGCCATGTCTGGAGCCACTGCTAGGGCCACAAGTGTACATGCACTCTTGACTCTTGAGATGCAAAGGGAATTGAGTGGTACTGGGGGACAACAAGTCTGCTTATCTCTGAACATTCAAAGAAAGAAAGTACTGACAGCCTTAGGCACCATGCTATTGGAGGGGAATGGGTACATCCATCCTGATTGAAAACCTATCAGCCAATCGTGGTTTATTTCCAGACAAGGGTCCAGTTGATAAAAGAATTTATTTATTTATACACTTTTGTGTAAGGGGACTGTCCAGATGGAAATGCCTGGAAAACATCATACTGTCTCTTATGCCAATTCAGACTTGGCTTGCTTCCTCCTTCCCCCAGTGCACTTTTCAGGTTGCTCTGCAGCCAGGAAACTGCAAGTGGGGAGTTCAGCTATGGGTACATGAAGTGGGGAGGCTTTCTTTCCACATGGAAGACAAACATTTTAGAAAGAGAGGCATTTGGCCCAGCCTAGAATGTGAATGTAATACCTGGAGCTGTAGCACTCACCATATGACCATGAGGCTGAGATCACAAAATAAGGATGGATCAGGGAGAGGCTGGGGGCCTGAGTTCTGGAGAATATCTAGAGTTTCTGTATCCTCAAGCATCTCTGTTACAGAAGCAACAACAGCTGTTCCTGTTTCAGTCCCTTGCAGCCTAATGCTATTCTGGACATATCTTCATTAAGGGGCTTAGATCAATGACTTTCTGCACTGCTTCCTTTCTACCATAAAGGCTGTGAAGAGAGGCTGAGTCTGTTTCCTGGTTGGGGTTCTTATGTCTTTTCTGTTTCTCCTCATCACCCTCAACCCCTGTGCAATAGAGATTGAATTGCTAGGGTCTGGTATTCACCAATTTCCTGCAGCCTGTCACAGGCCCAGAAGGAAGGTATCATTTATGGTTTCCAGCATCCCTGAGGGGTGTCTTGAAAGTGTCTCTCTAGGGGATACTGGGGAGCTATTTTTTGTACTTAAAGGTTCCCAGTCTGCAGAGCCCTTTTGTCCTCTCAAGGACCTGGCACTGATCATAAGCTACCCAGGGTGTGGGAGCTGCTCCTATGTTCTCTGCCTCTGCAGGCTTGTGTGAAGGCAGCAGAGCAGCATCTACCCTTCTGCAGGTCGAGAGTACTGGATGGGTGAATGTGCAGAGCTGAGCAATGGCTCAGAGGACTGGTCTAGCAGGCTGTTCACAGCTGAGTGGGAGCCCTGGCTGCCCCACTGTGGCTGCTTGTATAGTAAACTCTGGCCAGAGCCCATTGTCAGGAAAAAAAAAAACAAAACCCCAAAACAGGTCCTTAGGAGCAAAACCACCCACACCTCTGCAACACTCCTGAGAAGGGCCAGGCAGTAGCATCCTCCACAGTTGTCCTTTTATTGAAGGATACCTTAATACTCATTGGAGAAACCCAAAAGCAGAATCTAGACGGCCTAAAAGATAGCTCAGTGCCTCTGTGAGGAGGCCTTGGGCATCTGAACCCCTTGCTCAGCTATGGGAGATGTCAACCCTGGGATTATCATTCTTCTGTGGCCACAGAAACTTTCCAGGGCACTGAAAAGGGAGGCCAAGTCCCTAGCCTGAGTTCCAGATCCTGAGAAAGGCCTTCTCACCTTGCAAGAGCTGTAGCAAGTCCTGAGAAGAGCTAAAAACCCAGGGAAGGCTGGGCACACTGGCACTGCCTGTAGTTCCAGCTACTGGGAGGCTGAGGCAGGAGGATCACTTGGGCCCAGGAGTTTGAGACCAATTTGGGCAAGATAGAGAGATCCTGCCTCCAAAAAGGAAAAATGAAAATTCAGGAAGGAGGTGTAGGTGCCACTGGACACAAAGCAAAGAAACAACAACAAAAAAGGTAAAAAACCTCCCAGGTTTTAGTGACTCAATATTTCTTTCTGTGGCAGTATGAAGAGGTCTATAAATAATAAAGAAGATACTCCTATTACAGCTGGTTCCAGTCTCTGTCTCCTTTTCAATCCTTACATCCCCACCTGCACCAAATGTGTGATTTTTCTGAGTCTCCCTCAGCTGTTGGGAAGGGGAATAGCTCCTCACTCCTTTACTCCTGAGGAGCAGGCCAAGAGGCAAACACATTGATGAGCTGAAGGAGGCAGAGTTCTGTCGATATATCGTGTGCATCCCTTCCGCGCCAGCTATCTTCAGGAAGGGGTAGCCTTCGGAAGCCCTGATGATGCAATTTTAGCACTGTATTTACTTCCCAGGCTACATACTCAGTGTAAAAGGTTAGAATTGAACACCCTGAGCTTCCTCCCCTGTGGGAGGCCTGGACAAAGCCCTTGGAATTCTTGGGACTATACTCAAACGCAGGGACCCTGAAACTAGCCTAGCCTGCCTACCCTTCAGTCTTCTAGGACATAATCTGCCTACAGTGAAAACAAGAATGATAAGAGATTCCTCTCCCAACTCAGCTAATCACACAGCTATCAGGGCTAACACGAGAAAACAGCAAACTTAAAACAAAAACAAAAACAGAAAAACACCCAAGTTCCCCAGCAAAGACATTGTATTGATTGAGAACAAGTCCTACATGTGCCTAGGGCAGGTGGCTGGAACTGTACAGTGTGCAGCCTGTATAGCCTGTGGGACAGCCCAGTGACCACAAAAGTACTGATATGGTTACTTGTGGAAACTTGGCTGTAATGAAGGGAAATATCAACCACTTGATTCAGAAGCTTACTGTAGAGCAGGATGGGTAAACATTTCCTGTACAGCAGTAGTTAGTAGGCTACCCAGACTATGTGGCTACTCTCAACTCTGCTATAGTAATGCAAAAGCAGTCACAGATAATGAATGTGTCTATTCCAACAAAAGTTTACGTATAAAAATAGGTGGTGGGCCATAGTATTCTAATCCCTGCTTTAGATGGACTTTCTTTTTAAAATTATTACTCAGATGAATTATAGCTATATAAATATGCATGTACTATATTAACAATAATTGGTCTTAGATGTAATTTTTAGAAACCCCTTTAAAATAGGGACACCGTCTTTCAAAAATCTAGAAGATTTTGAAAGCTTTCGACATAAAGCACTGATAAATGTTTGGAGAGAGAAAAAAAGTGTTTAAAGAGATAGGTATATGTTTACCCTGATTTGAAGATTATGCAGTGTGTACATGTATCAAAACATCACATGGTATCCCATAAATGCATAATTTTATGATCTTATGTATCAGTTAAAATAAAATTTAAATTAAAAATATATATGCATACATGTGAAAAAGGAACAACTAGGAAAGGCCATTTAAGCCTGGTGGAATTATTATTTTTGTTCAATTTTTTAAAGGAAACATTGTCTTTGACATTGTTATTTTTAGTGGAAACATTTGCACACACGTACAGTAGTTTTATGTAGAAACCATCCCTGCTGTGTGTGCACAGGTGTGCTTCTAAAGAGAGCTGTCCACATTCCATCTCTTGCATCTCTTCTGCCCACCGAGGCTGTCCCTTTCCATGGCTTTGCCCTCCCCGACCCCTGTGCGCCCTGTCTCTCAGGGGCTAGGCATACCTTGTTCTCTTTGCTGGTCTCTCTGTTCCATGGACACGAGAGCTGAGAAATGCGCTTGATCGTAGGCTAGAACCAGAGGTGAGCAGTGACATCTGTTGGGAGGTACCTCCAAAGGCAGGTAAATTCCTCCGAATGGGATGGGTGCAAAGGCTACAGACAAAAACAGGGGGGAGGCTTGAGGAGCAGGAGGTTCTGAACCAGGAGGGGAGGAAAGGGTGACACAAACAATACTGAGGGCCAGGGCTGACAGGTTTCTATGGTGATCTGTTCTCATCCTGGATGGCTGGATGCCCTAAGACTTGCACGGGTGATCAAGAGCCCTGTGGTCAGGGATGAAACCAAGATGGTCAGAATAACATGCTCTTCAGTCCACTTGGAAAGCCATGTGTTTTCTGGATGTATCTCTCCCTTTCCTAGTGTCCATTAAAATGTTTGCATATAAAACAATATCTTCACATCTTTAGAGTGTGTTTGTTCTTTATTTTGAGAGCCTCTTCTGTTGAATCTGAAGGAAGGAACCAGAGAGCTCTAACACTAAGCTGAAAGTCAGCCAGGAAATAAGAAACAGGGTCCAATCCTTGGGTGATGAGACACAATCTTGTGTTTCCTTAATTATAAAAAAGAGAGAAGTTAAAACCCAAAATCTTTGCTGAAACAGACTCACTTCTGGAAATATCTTCCCTAAAACAGCATCAATATTTTGATTGTAAAAACTTGCATTTGGCCCCAGTCAGGAATGCATGGCATTCCTCTGAGCAGAATGCAGGAAGAGTCACCTTCAGTGCTGTCTTTGTTGACTTCTTGGGTTCCTTCCCTACCCTTGCTCTATCTATATTGGTCAGTGCAAGGGAGAATCCTGCAAGAGGCGAGGATCCACTTGCAAGAGGCTGCAGGAAGAATGGAAGGAAGTGGGTCTGTGGGCATTGGGAGCTGGGTCCTGGGCTTGCATGGCAGGGCCCCAAATGAGTACTGTCACTGCTCTTGAAAGCTGCAGCCCTCAGCAGGCTTGGGTCCCTGGGCCTCACAGAGAAAGTGATGGCAAGAGGCAGGACCCTGTGTTCTACTGACCTCCTGCCCATGTAACATTCATGGCCAGATCGGACTTTCTCAGTGATTTATCATGAAGAACCACAGCCTAATTTGTAGATTCCCTGGAAGATTGTTAAGGTGCAGGTTTAAATTTAAGTGGGGCTGGAGGATCATGCTGCTGGGCTACTCACTGTCTGGAACTGCCTAGCTGGAAATAGGTTCATAATGGTTATGGGAGTGAAGAGAGTGAAAATTGTCTAGAGGAGGGGTTGAGAGGTGAGGCAGGTGCATGGGGGACCAGAGGGTGTCACGCATCCCACCATCTGGCTCTTCCTCCTTCCCGCCTCTTCAGAGAGTATGGCAGGCCCTGTGGGCTCCATGGGGCACCCTGCCATGACTCTAGCAACTCTGGGAGGCTGTAGGTTTGAGGGAGGACATATGGTGCAACACTTCTCTCTGGCCTTCAGTTTCCTATCAGTAAAGTAGGGACTGTCGTGACTTCACACTTTCTATCTTCCTTTCTTTTCTCTTTGACAGTTGTGTACTCTGCATAGGAACAGGAGGGGACTTAAGTGGCCGAGCACCCAGGGAGACAAGGCCTGGAGCTTTTGGAGAGAATAGGCTGTCTGCTGTGCTCTGGACGTATGATGGGGGCTCCTAGCAGTCCAACAGCCAGATTTCTCAAGGCTACCTGATGTTGACTTGCAAGAAGATGGGCAAGAGCAGTGCCTGCTGCCATCTGCTGCCTCCAGGGAGGAAGAACTACAGGGAATAATGTGATCTTTGGGCAGAGGGAGGCTTGGTGGCCTTCTGGGAGCCTAAAGACTCCCAGAAAGAACATAATGAACAGAAGAAGGTGGCTGACTGTTCTTCTAGGGGGACGTTGAAGCTTTCTGGGCCATGATGAACTACATCTCCTTGAGGCACTCACCCTCTCCACCTGAGTCTCTCAGCATTGTATCTGCCACGACGACAATCGGTCTTCTTAGTATATGGGCTAAGACAAAAACGTGGAACTCCTCCAGGCTCTCGTACACAGGGTCCTCAGAGTTGTCCACACTAGGGAACAAAATGAAGTAAGCTTGTCATTAGACTAGATTGGAATGGAGGAAGGAGAAAATGGAAGGGACTCTGTGGGGACTGAGCATTCCCTCTCTGGATCCTATCTTCAGAGTCCTGGCCAGCTGTGCCATCTAAGGATACCTTCCATGCCATCCACCAAGGGCAGATGCACAGGTCCCAGCTTCCCACTCCCACCCTGGGTTGTGTGGTCTCAGGGGACAAGTCAGAGAGAATCTGCAGGTGAGGGCTGCTGGTCTCTCTGCAGGTACAGGTAGCCCACCAGAGCCTGTGGCAACTGGGCAGCTTGTTCTCTGGGATGTTTAACAAGGATGCAGTGGAGGCTGGAAGATGGAGCCTCCTCTTCTGTTCATTTCTACATACAGAAGCTTAGGCTGAAGCCTCATGCCTCAGAGTCTCCAGGAACGCCCAGGGAACATAAGACTCCAAATTATTGGGGTTCATTGCTGCCAACATCTGAAAAACCTTCTAAGCAAAACTCTGATGGAAGAGGTCAGGGAGAAGGCTGCCTGCATTTCAACCCTGAGAGTGGGAGGGAGGGAGTCATTGTGAATGTGCAACCTGTCTACCGGGGGGACCTTCCTTAGCTCATGCCCCTCGCTCCTGCCTGAGGCTTAAGGAAAGAGTGGGTGCCAAGAACTGCTTTCACTCAAACTCTCAGATGGTTGGGCAGAAGACTGGAGCCTTGATGTCCCCCAATAACAGGGCCACCTTCAAAGGGAAGAGCACATAGAAAGGAGAGCTTACAATGTGATGGGAGTATCAGCTATACCCACAGTGCCAGCCAGGTGGCAGTGTCCAGCCAAGACTACATGGAAATTCTGGGGTTTGCTACTGAGCACCCTGGGGATGCCCCAAAGTAAGCGAGGGAGATCTCTGAAGATTAGACAGGTGGGGCCATAGCCAGCAAATGCAAGCTTATTTGAGAATATAGTCACTATTTGCATCAGTGGGTTCTACATACAAGGGTTGAAAATATATCTAAAAAAATTCCAGCCAGGTGTGAAAACACACATCTGTAATCCCAGTGACTGTGAAGGTGGAGGCAGGAAGATCCAGCCTCAGTAATTTAGTGAGGCTCTAAGCAACTTAGTGAGACCCTATCTCAAAGTAAAAACAAAACAAAACAAAAAGGACTGGGAACATAGTTCAGTGGTAAAGTGCCTCTGAATTCAATCCCCAATACGAAAATAAGTGAACAAATAAAATATTCCAGAAATTTCCTAAAGGAAAAAGTTGAATTTGCTGTGCTCCAAGCACTATACTATATCACATGAATGGAGTGATGCGTAGGCATATCTTGTTTTAGGTATTACTAGTAATCTAGGGAGGATTTAAAGTACATGCTAGGCTATATGTAAGTACTAGGCCATTTTACGGAAGGGACTTCAGCATCCTTGGACTTGGGCAGTGAGGCTGGAACAAGTCCCGTGCTGATACTGCACGGGTTGGCACAGGCCTGAGGCAATAGCTCCATGTTCATATCTCTCAGCCAACTGATTCAATTATTTCCAGAACAAATGCTGTGATTTCTGGTGTTATGGTTTTGATATTAGGCGTCCCTCAAAAGCTCATTTGTGAGACAATGTAAGAAAGTTTAGATGAAATGATTGGGTTATAGGAGATTTAAGCTAATCCCCTGATAGGGATTAATGTGGAGGTAACTGGGTCCCTGGGGTTGTGCCTTTGGGGTATGTACTTTGTCCTTGTTGAACAGACCTCTTTCTCTGCTTCCTGAGCTACCTTCCTCCAGCACACTTTTCTGCCAGGATATTTTACCCCAAGGAATGGAACTGTTTATGGACTGAGAGCTCTGAAACCAGGAGCCCCAAAATAACCTTTTTCTGTTCTAATTTTTCTTGTCAGGTCTGTTTAGTCATAGCAGTGAAAAAGTTGACTAAAACATCTAGGAAAATTATAAGATTATTTATATTATAAAATATAAATTATAAAATATAAATATTTTTATAATTTTATAAATTATAAAAATATTTATATTATAATGCCTATATTTTTTCTTTTCTTTTCCTGATTCAATTTACCTTATTTTAATAGTTCAAAATGTTTGGAAGTAGTCCCCCACCTTGGCTATTTGGAAATAAATCTTTAATCTGATGCCCAGTTACTCTGGAGAAGTTTAGTGTGTATTGCTATGAGCAGGACGATCTTCTACACAACCAGAACACAAAATCTGAAATTAACAAGGATACATCAAGTCACCAGACCCCATTCATGGTGGTGTGCCAGTTGTCTCAATAATACCCTTTAGAACAAAGGCTCTGGCTCAGGATCCTGAGCTGCTCTTAGCTGTGATGCCTAAACATTAGATTCTTTCAGCTTGGAATGTTTCTTAGGATTTCCTTGACTTCTATGACCTTGACACTTGCATGACCTTGAAGATTATAAGTCAGGCCTTTCATAGAATGAGCTTAATTTGGGTTTCTATGTTTCCTCATTAATAAATTGGGTCACACTGAGTCCTTGTGGTTTCTTATCAGGTGGTGTGGAATGGCAGGCAGGTTGTCCCAATGTGGGAGATGGTGACTTGGTCACTCTTCATCTGCCAGGGCTCACTCCTGCAGAGCAGCTTATTTCCTCTATGGAATTAGCAAGCATTGTGTGGGGGGATATATGCAAATACTCCATACCTCACTGAACCTTTATACACTTACTAACAACACTATGGATTTCTGGTTTTCTCTTTTATTCAATGGTTTATAATACATTTGTGGTATTTTAACGCTCAAATATTCTTTGATTTTGTCATTGTGACTTATTTCAGTAGTTCTACATCCTTAGAGTATCCTCCTATCAAGTTTTGGAGCAGTTTCTTGATCCTTGGCATAGGTGGTTGAAGTTCATACATACACATGTAATTTGCATCTTTAGTTTCATGTCTCTTTCTCTCTATGATCTACTTCAATGTTTACAGGAAACATGAGTTCACTGATACCTCCAATTCTTGCCCAATACCACAAAGTTCATTCTACTTGTAACTTTCTTCTCCAAAAGCCTTATTTCTATTAATATTATTATTATTTTGCATTCATTTGATCAGTCTCCTTATTTGTGAGCAATCTCCCATCTATGCTGGAATCTCCTTTCTCCCACCTGAAATAGTCCTCTTCACCCTCTTTAGGTCTGACCATGATCATATTTTGATTCTCCCATCTCACATTCTCTGCAGATACCCACCCTGTTTTGCCCCACTTAATGGCTTAAAGGCAGAATATCTTAGGAAGTGATGGAAAGAGGAAAAGGCATGTTTTAAATATGTATTGATTTAAAAAATATATATCATCAGTCCTCTGTATCTGTGGGTTTTGCATCTGCATATTCAACCCACTGCAGATGAAAAATAATACAAAACAATTGTATGCACTTATTTTCTTATCATTAACTATTCAGTATAACAACTACTTACATAGCATTCACATTATATTATGTATTATAAGTTTATGGGATTATATTCATGAGTTCTATGCAAATATTTCATCATTTTATCTAAAGAACTTAAGAATCTGTGGTTTTGATATCCTTGGGGGTTCTGGAACTAACTCCCTGCAGATACACGGGAACATGAACAAAATTTTTATATGTGTATGTACTATAAATACACACACGTAATATATACACACACATATATATACACATACTTACATACACATTTATAATATTTATATGTATATATGTGTGTGTGTATATGTATATATATGTGTGTGTGTGTGTGTGTGTGTGTATGCCAAGTCTAAGCACAATGCTCCTGGGTGTGCATTTTCAGCACCTCAGGTGATTATCCTTGCCCATCTGAACCTTAGAGCCAATATGCAGGTGTTCAGGGTCAAGTACTTCAGTAGGTTGCTTGTTCATCTCTGTCACACAGTAAGTACTCATTGAGTAAGTACCAGGCAAGTGGATGGGTGAACAAGACAACAAGCAGCACAGAGAGGAGAGAACATGGAGTAACAACCAGCACACTTAGGGAAAAAAATTCTCTGATTAGAAATGTGGAGTACTGCTCCTTCCCTAATTCAATGAATAGAAAGGTCACCATCGAAAAGAGATGAGCTGTTCATGAGTCAGATATTGAGCTGAAAGAAGGAAGGCCGCTCCATGATGGAACACTCTGGCATCTGAATGGCTATGCAGAGGGACCCCACTGTAACAACAGCAAAAGGGCTAAGTACTAGGCACCACTGTACTGGCATGGCATTCTTCTCATGCAAAATTTGAAGTAGGTCATTGTGTTTCAAACTGAAAAAACAGCAAATGTTCATTGAACATTTAATATGTGTTGTTGCTATGAAAGGCACTCTAAAGGCCTTCAGGTTAACTAGACCTCATGTCACAGGCATCTATCCACTCATTTATCCATCCATCTATACATTCCCCAACTGTCCACTCATCCATTCATCTGCTCATCCACCCACTCCCTGCCCATCCCAGTGCTATAACAGGGCTAGGGCATGGAGTTGGGTCATGCCTAGCATGCAGGCTTGTGGCTGGACATGGGCAGCAGCTGTTGAACACAGGTGCCATCTCAGCAAAAGAGAAACTGCTCAGTGACCCTGAAGGTGACAGAAAGGTCTTACACACACATATACACATACACACACACACACACACCCCTACAATAAGATATATGTATATATTTTTTTTCTATTTCTCTGGAGAATACTAATATATAACTTAATATTTTGAATCTATGATTCTTTCTCAGTTCTTGGCAATGATAATAACAGCTTCAAACACCTACCTGACATGCAACTGGAGCTCAGTATGTGGTACTGTTCTAATTCCTATTTAACCACACTAAACCTTCTCCAATCTCTGGGGAATCCTGGCCCCCTGAGAGAGCCAGCCCTCCCTACTCTGACTCTCAGACAAAGTCTGTGCAGGGAAATGGATGAGCACCCATCAGTGGGGACTAAGCTTTGCTCCCTGTCTCCTCATGTATTGGATCTGAGTGATGGTGTGTGTGGCTTGAGGAGAGTGGTCAGCTCCATGCCTCCTGGCCCTGGTTCTAACTCTTTTATGTACTTACAGGACTATGTCCCTAGCATTGAGCTAGGGTTTGAAAGATAATCAAAAGAAAGGGTTTGGTTGGACTGCACCATGAGGATGCTGCAGTCTGAATGGGCAGACAAAATAAAATATAATGAAATCTCAAAAGAGCTGATGCTCAGAACGGGGCTGTGTGTACTTCAGGGAAACATCTCTCTGGACAAGAAACAAACCAACAAGTGGAACCTGAAAGAAACAATGCAGAGGTAAAGTCTGCCCCAGCCCCCAAGATGTGCATCACAGATTAAATCCATGTTATTGAAGAGTTTGCATATATACATTAAATAAATGTATCTCTTGTAAAATCAACCTTTGAGTGACTTGCAGACATGTCCCTTGTTTTCTTATCCCATGGGTCACTTCCTACACAAGAACTTTCTTTTCTTGGAGGGGTGGGGGGTGTCAGCATCAAACCACTGAGCCACATCCCCAACCCTAATTTGTATTTTATTTAGAGACAGGGTTTCACTGAGTTGCTTCATGCCTCACTTTTTGCTGAGGTTGGCTTTGAACTTGCAATCCTCCTGTCTCTGCCTCCCAAGCTGCTGGGATTATAGGTGCTACTGCACCTGGCACTATCCTGTTCTTGACATGCAAGTAAATAGAATAAAAACAGAAGCACCTAAAATTCATGTTTTCTAGAGTTATGACTTCCAAAATCTTAAATCAGAAAGATATTCTGGCGCTTCCATGTTTTTGGTGATTATAAAAGAGGACACCAAACTTTAGAGAGCTTGAGCATAATCATCGTGGAAGACTGGACCAGAAAAGAAGGTGGCATTATTTCGTCATTCACAGAACTCAATGTCAGAGAGGAGCAAGACTCCAGTTTTTTTGGGACTCATAGAGATAAAGATTTATGAGCTACAGAGAAAAAGACACCTGGGAGCAGAACACCTGGACTTGAAGTATGGCTTTACGGGAATGTGAAGATTCCAACTCTATCTAGGAGCACCAAAAACTTAGAAGCATTTGTAGTATGCCCCATAGTGATATAATTTTTTTTTTTTTTGGTATTTTTCTTTCTCCACTGGAAAGTAAACCTATTACTAACACCCTAGAAGTAGCCCTACATCACTGGCTCAGGATTCTAAATTGAGCGTTCAGATATGGGGACTGGAGTGATTGTGTCCTTGCTCCTGTTGCCCCAACCCCGAGGGGTGGCTTTGTTTTCAGGATGATCCATCATCTAAGTTTTTATAAACTGTGTTGTATTTAAGAGATTTTGTTGGGTTGTGTGACACACTCCCAAAAGGACACTTAAAAATAGACTAAATTCCTACTTCTTGGCGCCTCCAATTATCATTTTTGTGATCTTGGAAAGGTCATTTCATCCCACTGAGGCTCAGTTTTCTAGTCTATGAAAGGGGTGCCCAGGTTTGCAGGACAGGGTTTGATGGGAGGGGTATGGAGCCATGGTCTCTGCTGCCAGCCCATGCTCCTGGGTCTCACCCACTTCCTTCAGACCCTCAATATCAACCATACTTTCTATCTCTGTCCCTCAATAGAACCTAGAGTTTCATTCTTTAAATAAGAACATACACATCCCACCCTTGATTGCTGGTTTCTTCTCTATGAATTTTCTACAGATTCTTCATTCTTTCCTGTGAGGTGTAACCAGAACTGTGAATCCCAGGCATGGGGACATTTTCGTACAAACATGGACAATGCCTGGGTCATCTTAGAGATTCATAAAGGCACCTAAATCCTTTTGTTAGGTTGTGATTGAGTACTCAGACCCTACCATTTAATGTTTTATGAACAGGTACTTGTATTGGTAATTTTAGGTTATGGAAGTGATTCACATTCATTGTCAAAAGAAAAAAAAAGTACAGAAGTGTAAAGAACAAAAAGTGAGATTGTCTAATGAGAGTGGTGATTTAAGAGGTGTGTCTCAATAGTGCCAGGGCACCACTGTGGATGGCCCTGGCTCTGTGTCGCTGCTGGGACTTACTAACTGCTGTGAGTCTGGGTCACTATCCAGTGTAGGCTGCAGACATTGGGCCTGGCAACCTGAGCCCTGCATGAGAAGGCCATGCAGTTGGGGGATGGATTTGAGCCTTAGGAGCCACTGAAAACCCAGGTGAAACTAGCCACAAGGGCTTTTAGGTACATGCTGGACAGCGTCTCCTTGCCCTGGTCTGGGAAGATGGACAGAGGCAGGAGGGTTCCTGCGGCCCTAGTGGCTGCGCTGGCTGGTACTGTCTCTCTCCTTGTTCTTATTCTACCTGATGGAAGAAGGCAGCAGTGTCTTCAGTCTTGCTGTTTCCCAAACCTGCTGGTCCCTGTAACAGTAGAGTGGGAGACTCAAAAGACCAGGAACTACCCTGGGAAAAACAACATCCTTCATCTGTCATTCATTGCTCCTGACCAGGAACATTTTAATCATTACAATAGAAACTGAACTGGTGAAGGGGGTGCCAGTGGTCCAACAAAATCTTCAGGAGTCCTAAGAGGAGGGGGAGGCCCGTAGAGGCACATGACAACTCCTGCTTGACTAACAGGATCAGAGCAGGTCTCAGGAACACCAAAACAGCCTTCCTGAAGGCAGGAGAGCAGTCACCTGGCCTAAGTGCCCCCACTCCCCACTCATTCTCAGGGTGGAAGAAAGAGTAGAACCAATAGAGAACAAGAGCTGCTGTCCATCACTGAGGAGGCCTTCTCTGCTGCTGTCTGTTCTGCTTCTAAAGGAGGGGTGGAGCTCAATTCCAGTACTCCTTCTACCTCCATTCCCATCAGAATCCTCTAAGTTCCAGAAAGCAGGCAGAAGAAACTGAGGCTGTGGCTTAGAAGTTGGATGGGCTGGACCAGCCATGGGGCTATGGGCAAACCCTCCTGAATGGGGGTCTCAGGAGGCACATATATGTGGTGATAGTTACTCATTGCTATGGTTTACAGATCGCTTAAGTGTGTCCTCCAAGGGTTCATGTGTAAGAAGCTTGGTCCTCAATGTGGCAATTATGGAAGATGGTAGAACCTTTTTTAAGGGGAGAGGGCTAGTGGGAGGTTGTTAGGTCATTGAAGGAGAATCAAGGCAGTTCTCATGGGACCTTGAGTTAGTTCTCTCTAGAGGGCTGTTATAAAAAGAGCAAGTCTGGCTCCTTCCTGAGCTCTGGGTTCCTCTCTTGTCATGTGGTTTCTCCTTTGTGTTTGCACTCCCACTCCACTATAATCAAATAGTCAGGGAGTCCCTCACCAGAGCCATTGCTATGCTCTTTGGACTTTCAGCCTCCAAAATTATGAGCTAAATAAATCACGTTTCTTCCTAAGTACCTAGCTTCAGGTATTTTGTTATAGCAATGGAAAACAGACTAATATACTTATTATTATTGTTATTATTGCTGCTATTTTTCCCAACCACTCCTGTATCCTGGTAGAAATATTTGGACTAAATCCAATTCTCCAGAATTTATCAGATAACTACCCTGTGGCAGATGCAGCACAGTGAAACAGATGCTGAGGAATGCCTGAAACCCATCAGGGTGGGACCTGGGAGATGTGAAGAAGAAAAGAATTATGTGCTTTGGAACTAAGTCTTCAGGATGCCTGTCTCCAAACATTCAAACATGCTTGCCCCTCTATAAGATGGATTGTTGATACTGACATGTCACATCATTAAAAAAAGTGACAAACAATTCTGTAGAAACTGTGTTTGTGGAGTTCCGTATCTAAAGTATCTAATTTTGGAACACAGTCTAAGCTGCTGCTGCTGCTGCTGTTGTGGGCCCCATTGGAACCTGTTTGATAGCTGGGAGACTCAAATGAGGGGTGGGCCCAGGAGGCACCAGGCTCCACTGTGGCGGGTGTGTGAGGACCCAGACAGCTTTTTCTAGGCCTGTGAGTCTGAGGCTGGCCATGAGCTACACATACTCTCTGATCCTTTTGCAGGTCTCTTTAGTGTCAATGCTTACACTTTCCATTGTTTTTCTGAGAACTTTCCTGGGGGCAACACTTGCCATCAGGTTCAAAACAGCATGAACCAAAACACACACCCTTTGGAACATTACGTCTACCCTGTTTTTCAGGCCAGCTCTTCATTCCCACACTGGAACATTTGAGCAGAGCCTTCAGGAACATGCTACTCCTAAATGCACATTGAACATGTGAAGCCTTTTGCTAGAAACATATATAATATCCACAGAGCGTAGCTGAGAAATGCTAGGTAAATTAAATGATATTTTGGCTTTCTGTGTGACTTGAAACCAAAGATTACATAGATATTTAGTTAGGAAATAAAACCCAGACCCAGCAGCTAGGGCATTCAGAACCTGATTCATGCAGTGGCAGTGTGTGGAAATGACCACTGTCATAGGCTCCCTCCAGGGGCTGCTTATGCCCTCAGTCCCCTCCCTGACAGTGCCTGCTCTGCATAATGAGGCTTAAGGAAATGGGACCGAGAAGCTTATGTCAGCTTGAGTCTCTGCTTGCAAAATACGTATGGAGGTTGGTACACCTCCCAGTATCCGGCAGGATCCAGCTGTCCCCTACAACCTCCCATGCAGCCTCATTCAAAATCTAATATTTGAAAATTGCAACCTTTCTTTCTTCCACAGCTTTTGGGTACCACACTGTGTCTTTACCACTCCCATGCTGTGTGAAGCCCTAGGGTGGCTGGGAGCTCAAGATAACCCTCAGAGAATAGAGAGGACAGCACTTACCCTCCACCTGTGCCACCATTCTTGCTGAAATGTGTACGTGGCTCGCTGGAGGCCAGCTTCAGCAGCTCCGTCCACTCTCGCTCCCACTCCTCCTCTGTGTACACCAGCCCTGACTAGCACAAATGGAAGCCAGTTCAGGAGTTGGGAAGGCCATAGCAGCAATGCCCTCATCTCCCCTCTCCACACTTGCAGCCACACCTGATCAATGGGCTTGGTCAAAGCCACACTGAGTCACCCAGCTGAACAGCTATTAATGTCCTCTAATGGTCACCTTTTGTTTGGACTATATATTTTCAGAAGCCGTAGTCTCTAATTTTAGAGCTAATAAGAGTCTACCACTAGCAAGGGTCATTCCTAGGGATGGGAATGAGGAAACATTAGCCTACACATATGCTTGGCTGGGGGCTGACCATTCAGTTTTTTGAAGAGTCAGTAGGCCAACTTTAATCAGAAAGAAGGCAGATTCTTCGAAAAGAGCAAAGTGCTAATGTTCCCCGTGGTAAGGGACACTTGGTAATCTCTCTGGATTGAGCTCACACACAGGGACTGGAAATCCATAGTCTGTACCTGCTAGTAGGTGACCACATAATTCATCATCAACGTTGGGACACTTGAGAGTGAAGGTGGTGGCTTTCCTAATTGGCAAGCCATGAGCATATTGCTGCATCCACAAGGCTGTGCTGTTGTAATGAGGCTCCTCTGCCATGAGGTTGAGTGGGGGAATCTCATTAATCCCAGAAGCTGTCTATTCCTGGCCTTACAAGATGGACTTGGACTTGAGGCCAACTTTGGACTCCAGTATGGCTCAAGGCTGCCTCTGGTATGGATCCTGGACTCCAACCAGGTCCTCAGATACCAACCTCCTTGTTCTGCTGTGTCTGTTGCCACCTCCACCTCCGCTTCAGGGCTTCCCGCTCAGCACCCGTCCTCATCATGGTGTAGAGAGCTTTTCGTAAAACCAGGTCCCGATCATGAAACCCCCACATTCCTGCAGCCAGGGGACCATAAGGAGCAAAGAATAGAGAAAGGACATAAGGAAGGTGAAAGCTAGAAGAAACTCAAATTCTCCTACCTACCAGGATGGCCTCCTGTGTCTGCACAGACAAAGGTAATAACATGCCAGTTAGCTGTTTAGTTGTCATCATTCAGAGTTCTTCTCCTTTTGCCAATGCTTCCCTAAGCTCAAATGGGTGAAGGAAGTAGTGCAAATACTTCTTAGTGAAACAATAGTGGGTGAAAAGTGACTACTGACTCTCTTTGGCTGTTCACCCCCAATTCTGCAGGTTTGCTTTAAGAGACCAAGTGTTCACTGTCTAGGTCTTGTGTTTGGGTGAGGGACTGCCTTTGAAGACAAGTTGATGATATGTCCTCACCGAGGGCCCCATGCTGGGATGACCAATATCATTCTGGCTTCTCCAAGGTTCTTCCAGATTTGATGTTCAAGGGCATCTCAACTTCATAAGAAGACTGTCAGTGGATGCCACTGCATGCATCTGAGCCAGGAAAGGGCACCTGCCTCCCCAGGAGAAGGTCTCTCACCTGTAGTGGGTGCTGAGGAGCTATAAAGATATGCCAGCCATCTCTGAGTACATGCTCTGGGCAGCTCAGATGTGGTCAAGAAACCCAACCAATGGGATAAGCACTGAAGAGGTGTACAGCCCTAGCTATAGGGGAAAAATTGGGTAAATTCTTCCATCCATCCATCCATCCATCCATCCATCCATCCAAGGTGCTAGGAATGTGTATAGCAGGGACTAAGACACATGAAGATCCTAAAACCTGACAGCACACATTGTAGGAAAGTAGTAAGTAAGGCAATCATTAAATCACTGCACAATGTACAATGTCAACACAAGAAGGAATGATAAAGCAGATGAAGAAGACAGAGTGGCAGGTGCATTTGTTATGGTGTGAATGGATGGAGACATCAGAGCAAAGGTTCAAAAGAGTGAAGGAAGGAGCTGAGATGCTATCCCAGGTGGAGGGAAAGGCTAGGGATGGCCCCTCTGCCAAATGAGTGGTCCATATGGTGCCCTTGAGAAAAGGCAAGAGGGAAAGGTGGCTGGTGCTAGGATGAAGGGGACATGGCAACAAGGAAACAGGCAGGCTTTCAAGTGAGCTGGAGCCTCTGGAGAGTTTGACCTTAACTGATTGCTGTTTATAAAGGCTCAGGCTGGCTTTGATCCTTGGGTAAGCAATAATCAGAGACTGCTGTGGGCTTTCTAGTAGGCAGGCTTTTATCTTTCTCTACAGGACAGACAGAGGACACGGCCTTCATTGCTCCTTACTCATTCTCTGACTGTTTTAGCTGTCTTCTGGGGCTCTGAGCATTCTCAGCTCCCATGGATCTTAGTGCAGTCTCTCTCACACAGAGGGTCTCCTTGTCCCATATAAGGCTGCCCCCAGGCCTGACTCCAGGATCACTGTCATTTTTATGTGTGCCCAATAATCCCAGTGTAACATTAGGCCCCCTCAGCTGTTCAACGGGCATTGCTGGTGGATGTCACATGGCCTTTTGGCAGTCCTGGTTCTGTGGAGTTTAGCTATGCAAGCACAAAAATGAAAACAAAGTAAAGGTTGAATATCCCTTATCTGAAATTCTTGGGATCAGAAATGTTTTAGATTTTGGATTTGTTCAGATTTTAAAATATGTTCCATATATTCTTTATACACATACCTGAAGGTGATTTATATAATACTTTTAATATTTTTGAACATGGAACAATGTTTCATAGTGTGGAATTTTCCACTTGTGTCATCTTGGTTCTAAATAAAATTCCCAGATTTGGGGACAATTTGGATTTTGAGATTTGGAATGCTTTAACCCATACTGGGAAAAAGGGCCAGCTGCCTTTTAGGTCTGAGCTTATTGTATTGTGGGGGATTCTCAGAGGAGAGCCTTGCAACCCTGGTCAGTCATGGCTTAGTCCTCCCACAGATAGAGCAAGGCCCAGGGGAAGACTGCTCTTCCCAGGCAGGCCTAGCAGTCCCTTTGTGCTCATGGGGTAAGTGCCATCAGAAGACTCCACAGTGGCATGTGGCCTTCCCACTTGTGGTGCTGATGGGAATAGTGACTCTGTATACTGCAGTATCTGAAGGATAAAGCCATTGCAACAAGGCCTCTGTTTGACATAGATGAGAGATTTCTTCTCTTATATTCTTTCTCCAGGTTTTATAGAAAACAAAGTAAAATGCATTCAATAAAAGTAGAATAGTTGGTATTAAATATTGTAATGAAATATGACCCAAATACTAAATCACATTTTTTGCAGAATAGCATGGAAAATTCTCCAAAAAATTTAAGATTACTATACCTCATAAATATGTACAATTATTATATGATGATTAATTTATGTTAAAGTAAAAGGCATATTTAAAAAAATATAAATGGAAAATAACAAATTCCAAGCTGTAAACTAGTGAGATTATAATTTTACTTTAAGAATAGATAAAAGATGAGAAGACAAGATACTAAAATATTAAAAGAGGTCAACAATGAGTGGTGGGGTTATTGATTTTTATTTTCTTACCATGGTAAGTGTAGAATGCATTTCAATGCCAACCAAACAAAACAAATCAGATATAATAGTTTTCATGGAAAGGGAGGAGGCAGGTGGATGCCTTTGACTTCAGCATCATCAAGTCCATGAAATGTTCCTCTTACTCTCAGTTGCCATACTCCACTGGGCCTCTCTACATCCTTCTCAGACCCTGATGCATTTACCTTAAAACCCTGTTCAATCTGATCTTCATCCACCTCTTACTGAAGTCTAGATGGGTCTGGGGCCTAGCCATTGCTCTGGGTCACAGTACCTGTTAAGGCCACATTCACCTGGGAAGGTGGTTTTGCCCACCAAAGACCACATTCTTGTTCGAGAGCCCCATTGCCTGGACAGAGATTATGTTCTCCAGGACTGAAGAGAAATAACTGGCCTGATAGTGAGGCCACTGGTGCAAATTCAGACTTGCTTTTTAAAATGAATTTGGCCTTGTGCATGTAAGCAGGACCTAAAGAGAATGACTGAACTTCGAGAAAGTCCATTATAACTCTCAATTATCCCAATATTGCCAAATATTGCCACCCATACCTATGTACCTGCAAATATTTTTTTCCTATTGGGGAAGCTCGCTGATATGTCTGCTGTATATTCTGACCATGGTAATTCCCCTAAGCAATACCTATGCCTATCTTCTTATCAGTTCAGATTCGTTATAGATTGCTGTCAATATGGTGGTCCCACCATTACCCAACCTCGTGTACTGCCTCCCAATCCTCCTGCTAGAACCCCACCTTGTGTTCTGCCTCTAAACACCCTTTTTATTCCTGCCTTTGTACTTTATTTCTCTGGTCTCCCTGCCTGGAATGTCCTCTTTTCTACTCTTTTTGGTTCTTCAAGTTTCAGTAAAGATCTTGACTCTTCTAGGAAATCCTCTTGGATTATTTTAGGCCAGGGTCTCTAATTCTCGTACCTGAAGTTCTACTCAAGGCCTCTTTTATTATGACAGGTCTTTTCTAACATGTGTTTCATCTGTCCATCAACCCAGTGAGTTACTTGACCAGAAGGGCCAGTATTATTGACTCCATCTCATGGGAACTCTTCCAGATGATAGTGACATGGTTGGCTCTGCTTAGCATATGTCTGTGCTTTAACCATGCATTGAGAAGGCCTGGAGCCCTGCCACTCTGTCTGTGCTGCAGAGCTTACCCAGTGAGGCGGCATGTAAAAGGCAGTTCCCATCCCCTGTCGTGGCCAAAGGAAGAAGCCGTTTACAGCTCGTGCACACGGTGGACCACCAGTTCAGGCGACCTGGAACAGAAGTTCACCTTAGAACAGAAGCCTAGAAAAGGCAGGGATCACCAGAAGTGTGTTTGCTAAGCAATCACAAAACATCAGTGAAAGATTTTCTAAAGAATCTCAGTGGGAAGATAGAGCATTGTGGCCACCTTTTCTCAAATAAAAAAAGAGCAAAAATAGGAGCAAATATGAGTTTAGAAAACAAGAGTTTTCTAAATTATATTTAATGGTAGAAACAAAAATTATAACATTGTATGTCTCAATATATACCCAGTTCATATTTAAGGCAATCATATTATGAAGGGTGGAGGATGAAGAAACAAAAAGGCAGGAAAGAGTTATAGGTTTCACTAAATGTGGTTAAATGTCAACTCCAGTAATCTTTGAAAAGGTATATATGTATATATGTAATAGTTAGAACTACCACCAATCAACCGCTATTAGAGTTACCCTCAAAACCCAACCCCATACAATTTATTCTAGAAAACAGCCAGTATTACCCTGACACCAAAATCCAATGAAGAAAGTACAAAAAGAGAAAAGTGTAGAATAATATTTTTCCTGGACATGCTGGAAAATTGTTAACAAAATATAAACTTAGCAATATATACAAAGAATTGTAACAAAATAGCACTTAGCAATATATACAAAGGTTTGTACAATATGACCAATTATTCTAGGGATGCAAGGCTGGATTAATATTTTAAAATTAATCAATTAATATACATAGTAACAAACTACAGAAAAAAAAGAACCACATAGTCATAGCATGAATGGATAAAAAGCATTTGATATAAAATTAGATTCTCATTCATGATTAAAACTTTCATAAAATGAGGAAAAGAAGGAAGCTTCCTTAACTTGATAAACAACATATACCAAACCATATAGCTAACATCTTACTTAGTGGAGGGAGATTGAATGCTTTACTTCTAAGTGTGGGGAAAAGGTGAGGATATCCACTCTCACAATTGCTATTCTACTAGTACCAGAAGTCATAGCCAGTGAAGCAAGTAAAAAAAATAAATAAATAAAAAAGAAAGAAAATAAAGTAGAACCTTTAGTTACAGATTAGAAAGGAAGATATAACACTATTCTTATTGACAAATGCCAGGGTTTATGTAGAAAATCAGATGGAAACTTAAAAAAGAACTCCTAAAATTAGTTATTTTGTCAAGGTCTCAGGATATGAGATCAATACATACAGATCAACTGTATTTCTATACACTAGCAATGAATACATGGGAATTCTAAGATTATAATACCATTTATAATCACTCAAAAATGACTTAGGTATAGATCTAACACAAGTGTCAGTACTTATATGCTAAAAACTATAAAATTCTCATGAAAGAAATCAAAGAAGATCTAAAACAAATGGAAATACATACTGTTTATGAATTAGAAAACACTCAACATAGTAAAGATGTGAGTTCGATCCAAATTGACTCTAGGTTAATAGCAATTCCTATCAAAATCTTAGCAAGGTTTCTTGTAGAAAGGAAATTATTACCATCTAGAATTTTGTATTTCAGATAAACACAGAATTTATTACCACTGGACCTACAGTAAAAATATAAAAGGTAGAAGGAAAACGATCCTGGATGAAAGCAGGATTATACAAAAGGAATAAAAGATTTGAAAGGGCAAAAATGTTGGTAAATGTAAATAGATACTGACTGCTTAAAGTGACACCAGCAATGTCTTTTGGGAATTAAGTCACACGTAGAATTAAAACAAATGACAGCAGTAGCACAAAATACGACAATGTGTAATAAATGACATAAATCTTATGGTCCATACATTGGCCAGGAAGTGGTAAAAGTACTAAGATCTATTCCTAAGTAAATTCTAATAATTCAAAGATGCATTTTATAACCTGTGGGATACCCACCCCCAAACCAACAAGCTAACAGAGGAGAAAAGAGAATAGTAAATATTCTTAAATAATTCAAGAGAGTACAAGAAAGAGTTAAAAAAGGAACAAATAAATAGCAAGATAACATTTAGATTTAAACCAAGATAATAGATTTAAATTAACATATCAGTATTTAAATATGAATGAACTAAATCATTAAATATGAATGATCTAGATATTCCAAAATACAGAGTCTCATTTGTACAGAATGAATAAGTTCTGTAGGTCTATTATAGACCACAGTTGTTAATGCCATATTGTATAGTTGAAATTTGCTAAGGCATAGATATTAAATGTTCTCACACACCAAAAAGGGTAACTGTGTGAGGTGATGGATGTGCCAATCAACCTAATGCGGGTAATCATCTCACAATGTACATCATTACAGCACAGCAAAGCATGAGCCTCATATTTATGTCAGATCCTCGCATCCCCAAATCTCACAGGGGTGGTTCAGAAGCAGGCACAGGTGGACATGGTACACTTAGTGAGTTTGTGTTACTGTTGGGGAACCTCAAGCTTAATGAATGCTACACTTTTACAATAGACTGCAAGCAAACCTTTCCAAACTTTGTTCTGGAGGGAGACATTATCTTTATTTTGGTGAACAGTGAACACACCTGTCCTCTGCCACAGAGAGACATTATCTCTATTTTCAAATAAGAATTATTATACTTTGTAATCTCCCTATAGTGGTTCCAAATTCTGCTTCATTTCTAAGGCTTTCTGATCAGGTTTTTAGTCACTTCAGCTCTGTTCAGCAAAGGACCTCAGGGAAAATCTTTCAAAAAAGTCATTTACAGGCAAGGCTGATATATACCTAAAATTCCTGAGTGTCACCAAAATCTTTCCCTCCACCCCATTTTGCAACAACTCTCAGAGTAAAAGCAACTACATCTTCGGGCTTACTTCTCAGGTTTTCCTGTCTCCAGTTTCTTACCCCTTTTAATTCTAAGTGCTGTAGCAGCTTTCAGATGCTCTTCTAAAGGAAGTTCTACATTTCTCTCTCTTTTTTCATTGTGGCAGGCAAACAGGCAGGTTTATCATTAGCTATTCCATTGCTCCTGGAAGCAGGAGATGGTCAATGGATTATTTTTTTGAATATCAATCCAACTCACATTCCTGGAATAAATCCAACTTTGTTATAATGTATTGATGGGTTAAATTTGCTATTTTTTTTTGTTTTGTTTATAGTTGTTACGATTGTTCATGAGAGACTCATGGGTCTATCACTTGTCAAATGGAAATGGCATCCAAGAATAGAGCTGGCTTGGTCCCAGTGGCATTTTGGGATTACATGAAAAAGTGAAAACAAATCCCTTTGAAGGAAACTATCCCCTACACTGCTGCCCAAAGTAAAACTGCTGACCCTGTGGGGCTCTTGATACACAGAGTCCCCTAAATCCCTAGACCTGGATTACTGATGCCTCCACTAAGCTGTAATCTGGTGGCATTCACTGGGTTGAGCAGCCATTCGCTCCAGCACCAGCTATGCAGGACTGGAAGCAGAGCTGGCCATCTGTTCACTGGGCAGGACTTGAGGCTGTACTCATAGATCTAGCCAACATTCATTGATGAAGGTTATTATATTTTTACTGATTCTTGGGATATTGTCAATCACCTGGCAATTTGGTCTGCCTTTTGGGAAACTACAGACTGGTAGATTAAAGTCATCCTTCTTTGGGACCACAAAACGGGATAGCAAATTGAAACTGCTGATCCAAATATCTTGGCCACTCACATCAATTTACATAGTGAGCTTTGTCCTCTGATGAGATGACCTGTGGAGCCTGCACCTCCTAGACTGACAATGGCTGCCTGAGCCCTTACCAGCCACACATAGCCATACTCTCACCATCACAGAGGGGTAGAAGTGAAGGATTTTATATTCGGATGCAGAGGTTGCCACTGTATGTATCCTCAACTCACTGTCTCATGGACAAGGAGGATGTGTTGCTTGAGATGCTGCTCCTGCCTGCTCCTGGAAGACTGACTTTCAGGGCTGGCACTGCCTCACTGCTGCCGACACGTTCTCAGGAAAGAGAGCTGCAGCTCTGGTCTGTCAGTTTGTAGCTTTGGTCTGGTGAGTCAACTCTGACCACACTATTATCACCTTTAAGACTAATGTATGTCTGCTGTTGGCTTTCAGCCTGACAATCATGTGCCTTTTATTAAAAAGCTATCAGCTGATAGTGGACATCTTCAATGGGGTTTCCATGTTCTCTACCATCCAAAGGTACCTGATATGATGGAGCATGGGGTGGCCTTCTAATAAGTAGCCTCAAAAATATTTCTGGTTGTAATGGTCTGAATGTTTGTGTCCCTCAACAGTTCATTCATTGAAACTTAATCCCCAGGCCAGTGGTGTTGAGAGCTGGGGCATCTAGGCAGGGATTCATTTGGAAGAGCTCTTCCCTCATGAATAATATTAGTACTCTTATAAAAGAGGTCTGAGAGAGCCTGTTGGTCCCTTCTATCATGCGAGGACATATAGAAGAAACCCTGTGCAAAGAATGAACCCTCACCAGATACCAAATCTGCTAGCACCTTAATCTTGGGATTCTTAGCCTCTAGAACTGTAAGCAATAGAATTCTGTTGTTTCTGAATTAACTAGTGTAAGGCATTTTGTTCTAGCAGCCTGAACAGACTAAAACACTGACCCTCTCTCCCTGCCTTTCTTCTGATGTGTACTTGTCTCAGGCAGCTTCTGGGCTTTCTAGCTGTAGCTGCTGTAGACCAAGTGGCTTAAACGAGAGACATTTATTACCGTTCCCAGATCAAGTTGTCGGCTGATATGGTTCCTGAAAAAGGCTCTCTTCCTGGCTTGTACATGGCCACCTTCTTATCATGTCCTCATATGAGCGAGTAAGTGAACTCTGGTGTCTTTTCTTCTTACAAGGACACGGATCTCATCATGGCGGCCATCCTCATGACCTCATTGAAACCTAATTTCCTTACAAAGGCTCTATTTCCTAATACAATAACATTGGGGTTTCAGGCTCCAACATATGCAATTTTGGGGGATGTGACTGCCTTAGTAAGGCAGTTTGTTCACTGTATGAGTTTGTTACAAAAAGGTATCATCTCCTTTCAGCTATTTCCTGGTTAGTGATCAGGATGAACAGGATAGGAGTTGCATAGGCCTATTTTTGAAAATCCAGATTCCACCTGAGCATCTCTGATCATTTTGAATAGCTCATTTTCCTTCTGGTCACCCATAGCTGTTTGGCATATTTGAGTGTCAGTCCAGCCAAAAGGAAACCTAGAAAATTCAGACCGAATTACGGTTCAATTTTATAAAGAGCTTTTGTTCCTCTTGTTGCTTACCTTCATGGATGAGAGATAGTTGTGATCAGGAGATGATTTTTTTTTGAAGGATGAGTTAGTTTTGGTAATATGGTTATACACATCAATTTTGTGAGGGGTAGAGGAGCAACAACCAACCCCAGCACATGAGGGGAGAAGATCTTAATACCCTAGAAAATATAGGGGCAGATGGGATATAGTGACAATGTTTGTTTTCTAGAACTAACCCTGGAGAATTCTGCATGAAGAAATGTGCCCTGGGGTAGATCTCCAAAACTGTTGCATGTGCCTTAAGTAAAACAGTGTCCTCCTCTGATTCAGGAGTTTCAGGTCTTCTGTCAGCCACCATGAAACCATGGAAGACTAGTTTATTTTAGCTTGCAAGCAGAGTAAAAATCTCAGACATTTCACAGTTTTTGTCATAAAGCAGATTTTTTTCAGATGGTTCATGAGATATAGAGTGTACTATCCATGAGGAGAGGGAGGTCTCACAAAATATAACAGGATGAGTTGAATATATTAGATAATCAGGCATGAATTTGAAGTAGATGGAGCCCTATCAGGACTGAAAACAGCCTCAGTCCTATAGTCCTCGACTACAGTAAGGTAATCGGACACCAGAGGGAAGGGCAGACCCTCTCTAGAGAAGTGTAACACCATGTAGAGTCTACAATTTTATGTGCATAATGTCTGAAAACAGATAAAAAATTACTAGGCATATAAATAAACAAATACCCATCTGGAATTATATGGATGAAATAAAAATGGGCTAAAAAAACAAGACACATGGATGATCCAGATTTTAAGATTACTTTGATAGGGATTTGGAAGTAACTTGGATTAATATTTTCAAGAAAACAGAGAAAATGGAGCAGAAGCCATATTTGAACAAATAATGTTCAAGTATTTTCCAAATTTGGTGAAAGACAGATTATGGGACATCTTGAAACCCTCTGAAGAATTAATACAAAGAAAACCATGACAAGACATGTGGTAAAACTGTTGGAAATTAAACATAAACTCTTAAAAGTAGAGAAAAATGTTACAAAGGGAACAATAAGATAGAATTCTCATACAATGCAATGAGAGCATTGAAGTGATGAATGAAAATAACCTCCACTCTAGATTAGAGTCTTTTCCAGAAAAATAAACCTTCAAAATGAAATTGCTAGGGAAATAAAAAAAATTCTCAATTTAATACAGGTCATCTATGAAAACCTATAGCTAACATGATACTTAATGGCAAGATACTGCATGCTTCCAACCAAGAAAGGAAACAGTATTTAATACTGATAAAGGACTAAGTCAGGGCAATTATATAAGAAGAAAAAAATTAAAGGCAAAAATATGGTACAGCAATAAGTGAAACTGTATTTACTGGTAGATGGAATAATTTTATGTAGAAAATACTTAACAACCTACCAAAAACTCCTTGATCTAATAAATGAATTCAAATTTTCCAAGGTAAATACATATTTATATTTATATACTAATAAAAAACAATAGAATAACATTAAAAATATAAATACTTAAACATACATTTAATGAAACACAAGTGATATCTGGACTGAAAGCTATAAGACATTTCTGTAAGAATATCAAGACTATAAGAGTCATAGATTAGACTTATGCATAGATTAGACTTCTTGTCAATAAGATACCAACTTCCCCTAAAATTCATATATAGATAATGTAAGCCCTACTCAAAATCTTAGAAGTCTAAATTTTCAGAAAGTGACAAGTTGATTCTGAATTTATATGATTATGAAAAAAAGTAATTGGCCCATATAATCTTAAAGAAAAACCAAGTTGGAGCACTTATAATTTCTGTTTTAATAATTTCTTATAATGCTATAGTAATCAAGATTTTATAGTACTGGTATAGAAAAGACAAACAGATCAGTAGAAAAAATCGAGACTGGAAAAGACACATACAGTTTAATGGTCAAGTGATTTTCCATGGAAAATGAAGCCTGGAAAAGGGAAATGAAACTATTTTTCAACAAATTGCAATAGAATTACTGGATACATGAAAAAACCTTCAATATATTTTTTGCACCATAAACATAAATTAACTTGATTTGGATTCTAGACACATGTTTAAAAATTAACCTTACAAAGATTTACAGACCTCCATATAAAAGCTAAAACTATAAAGTGTCTCAGAAAAAAGGAAGAGAATATTATTGGGATAGGCAAAGAAAAATTATTAGCACATTTTACTGGATATATTAGAAAGTCCCACAAAATCAGTAAGAACTAGACAACCAACTTAATAAAAATGTGCAAAAGACTTAAGAAAGACATTTCACTATAAAGGAATAAAAAAAAGCAAAAAAAGACAAAAAGATGTTATACATTAATATTCATATCAAGGTAAAACAAACTAAAACTGCAAGAACTCATCACTTTATGCTCCTCTGGAGCAGTAATAGTAACAATACTAAAAACAGCAAATGTCAGTGACCTAGAGCAACTAGAACTTTCATATTTTGCTGATGCAAATGTAAAATGGCACAATGATTTTGGAAAAGCTTTTGACAATTTCTAGCAAAGTTAACCATACACAAACCATATGATCCAGAAATTCCAATCTTGGATATTCCCCAAGAGATATGAAATTTAAAAAGATTTGGACATGAACATTCACAGTAGCCTTAGTTTTCAACAAAGTCAATTGTTACCAAGTCTGAGATTGTAGCTCCAAAATAACTTGCACTTAATAGTGATCTTAGGCTCTGTTTTCTAGTGAATCTGTATTAGTCTGTTTCCCATAGGTAATAACAAAATACCTGAACTTTATAAACAAAAGAGGTTTATATAGCGCACAAGTTTTGAGGCTAAAAGTCCAAGATCAGGTAGCTGTATCTGTTTAGTCTCTGGTGAGGGCCTCATAGTTGGATTGCATCATGGTGGAAGCTCATGAGAGTGTGAGAGAGAAGTCACATGGTGATACTGGAAGCCAGAGAGATCAGGGGTCAGGTTTGCTCTTTTACAACAACTTACTTACTCTCATGGGAACTAACCAAGGTCCCATGATAACTATGCTAATTCCTTCCGACAGTAGCAATGACCTTACTATCTTCCACTAGGCCCCACCTCTCATCCACAACTTCACACATGACTACACAGGGGACCAAGTTTCTAACATATGAACTCTTGGAGGAATAATTGAAACATATCTAGATCATAGCATCAATATGACCTGGAAATTCCACACTTCTTTACTCAAAATAAGTGAAAGCATAGGAATTGTACAAGAATATTAATAGCAGTCTTATTTCTCTATTAAACCATTTACTAATAAATCTGGGATGCATCTTGGAAATAAATAGCATTAATAGATGTCAGGCTCTATGTCCCTGAGATTCTGGGCCAAGTCATCATCATGTCATTCACTCTTTCTCAGAAAGTTCTTAGGATGGAAACCAAAAGCAGGGGAACACAAGAAATAGGAGGGGCATGGAGTGGACCATGCAGGAGGAGTGAGAGAAAAGCAGTCTCCAGGATGATACTGTGGGAGACACCATTCTACCTGGATGACAGGGGTGTTTGTGCTCTTAACTGCTTTTCAAAAGACTATCTGGTTTATCTGATGATGGTGTCACATGTACTGCGTGACATAAACATCATTTTACATGTTGTTTCTGGGTTACTATTAAGATTGTTTAAGTTTGTGGATCAAGTTTATGTGTGTTTATATATATATGTTTGTGTGTTTGCTCTATACTTATTATGTTTACATATGAATCAAGTTTATGTATCAAGTTTCTAATATTACCTGAGATTACTAATGACATACACACACATTTGTTGTTGTTTGTTTTGTTTTTACTTAAGGGGTGAAAATATCTGTCTACTTCTTAAGACCTTTAATTTTTTGTGAATTTTGGTCAATTGAGAATTTTAACTGTAGACATTTCTAAGAAGTTGTGAAAATTATTTTTTTAAAAGACAGTAAGAATGATATGATACAAACAATTGAAGGGATATTATTTACATCCCTTCATTTCAAATGTCATTGCTAAGAGTATTGTTGCTGTTGGATTTTATTTTATTGGCATTGTTGGGAATTGAACCCAGGGCCTGGTGCATACTAGGCAAATCTCTGGCCCAAGAATTAATTTTTAATAAAAGGTGTTATTGCTTTCAAAACAGAAATAATGAAAGATAAAGATGGCAAGTAGCACTTGAAAATTAAGGTTCTCAAAAGCACATTTAGTTTAGAGTTAGTGAGATATTACCTAATATATCATCACGTTAATCAAGTTTAATGTAATAAACTTTGTCAGTACTTTGTTTAAACTGAATCCCTATTTGGTCTCTAGTGCTCTGTGGTTAAGATTCAGTAATTCCATTTTAATGATAAGTGGCTTTATTGATATTAAAGAAACTATGGCTTTAATTCTAGATGAAAACATGTCCTAAAACTAACACTACAAAATTAAATAGGCAAGTATCAATTACATGAAGATGCTAATGCTTATGCTAACAATTGGTATATTCTTACCACCTGCAAATCATCTTATTAAAGCTAAATGAGAAATGCAATTAAGAGCCTTAATTAACAGTATCACCGGATGGCCTGTTGGAAACATAATTGGAAAAAACATGCAATCACTTAGTAACTTTTTTTTCTCTAGGCTGTGAAATAGCAAGCTGTCTCACCTGACTTTAAGAAGTCTTTTTATAAATCCAGGCTGAGAGATATTAAAACTGCATTGCCACAAAGTAAAAGAAAAATGACAAGATTCTTGCTTACAAAGGCATAAAACTCAACATGGTGTCTGAAATATCTGCAAGCCTGACATGTTTAATATTAAAGTAGGCTGTCCTCATTCATTCTTTGAATTGGATCTAAGCTGCTACTGGCTCCATGCAATAGTCAGAGAGTGTGCTTGTGGGGAGTGAGTGGGGGAGGCAGAAAAGGGATATGCTAGCCAGGCAAGTGTTGCATTGATGTGGCAGTACACTTTGTCCAAAGCCATAGCTTTCCCCTTCCATCCTTGCTCACAGAGCCTGAGTATTCCCTGTCCTAAGGGAACTGACTGATAGGTCTGGGAAAACTCATGCAATGTCATTCCCTTCTTGGGGACTGGTGTTGGCATGGCCATATGCTTTTACTGGCCCAGTAGACGTAAGAGAATCTGTGGGGGACAGCTACCTGGAAAATGTTGTTCATTCTTCAAAAGGACCTTGTCAGGTGAGAGGAGATGTTGTCGGAAGCAGTATAGCCACTGTATCCCCAGTGGAGCTAATACTGAGCTGCTGGGGAGGGAATGTTAGGTAGCTAGTCAGCCATGAACAATGGGTGAGGGAAGAACAACAAAGGGTGGTGCCTTATAGGGAGGACATCAGAATATACATCAAAGAGGCTGCATAGGTTATAGGCAGGGAACCTTATCAAAACAGCCAAACACCTGGAAAATGGGCACTGGATTGCCAAACCTGCCCCAATCATAGTTAATTAAAACCCCTTAAGGGAACTATCATTTCAAGATCACGTCACACTCATCCCTTGCGAACAGGCCAACACCAAAACCAAGTCACACCTACCCCTTTTGACTAGGTCACCACGACTCTCACAGAGGGAAAATGTGCTTAGGGCTAATTTCTGGGGGTATAAACTGTGTAAGGGTGTATTATAGAATGGGACAAGAATAAAGGGACTTCAAAAAGAAAGAACTATGCCGTTCTTTCCAGAGGTGATCTATGTAGTCTCTATACTGTATGTCATCCTCACTTCTCACTCTTGTTATTCTGTGTGACCTGTTTGAAATTCTTCCTGTGGGATCACAAGAGCCAGAGGCCATGAATCCCTGCAGCCACTTTGGCTCCACAGGCAGGTGGGTCTCCTCCTTTGCAACAGAAGACGGGGTTTGGTGTGTGTGGGTCCTGGAGCTGCCAGCCCTGCCATGAGCTTCCCTTATTTACTGTCCCTCTTGAGATGGCTCACATTGTCCCTTGAATGTGTATCTGCTTTACTAAATAAATTTGTGTCTCTGGCATGTGCTGAAATTCTTTTCTGTTGTGCATGCCAAAATTGTAAAGGTGCTTTTGAGGTCAGTTAAATATGGATTCTATGTTAGTTATCATTATTAAGTTGGTGGTATTTGTCTTAAGAGGGATAATATTCTTTTGGTCATAAGAAAGAATGTCTTTAGGTTTAGATGATACATGCTTCAAGGGGTAAAGTGTCTGTAATACACAGTCAAATGGTTCAGAATTGTATGAGTGCATATATAAAGACTGATGAATACACATATACATATCTATCTATATATATCTATCTCTATATACGTATATCATCATACATATAAAAGAGATTAAAAAAAGTGACAATAAAAACCAGTGACTCACACATACACATATCTATCTCTATATACCTATATCATCATACATATAAAGAGATAAAAAAGTGACAATGAAAACCAGGGACTCTTGATGTAAAACACATAGGTACTAATCTCTCAACTTTCCTGTAAATTTCAAAGTGTACAACAAAAAGAACACCAACTGGGTTTACTCTACAGTTTTAGAAAATGGAGACATTCTATTCTGGTGCCAAAGACAATTTCTGTGTAAATTAACTCATTTGTCTTGATTAAGTTTAAAAAGATTGGATCAATTTTGTTAAACACACTTTGGGGGAATCTAATGGATGCAGTTACTAATTTGAGGGATTTTTTTTTTTTTTTGCTTTTCTATAGATTAAGTTGGAATTTTTCCATGTTGGTTACAATGTTCAAATTCTTCAGGCATAAAATCCTGAAATGTACAGATGATTTCTCCCATTTGTCTCCTATCTATTCCTCTGGCACTCATGGAAGACAGCGTTAATAAATCATAAAACTTTCCATGGCAGACATGCTAATTAATCATTACTCTTTCCACAAAAGAGGTAGAAGACCTGATTATTCTTCTCAACTCAGAGCTCTAGGCAATAATGACTAGTTGTTTCAAGTTGACAATGAGGACAGAATGAATTATTACCCATTAAGTGGGCTTTGGAAAACCTACCCTTGCAGAATCTGTGAACAGAGTTTCTATGATAGTTAAGTATAAGGCAACAGCAGTAGATTGAGCACAGGGATTTTGAAGCTAGACTAACTGGATTAAAATCTCAATTTCACCACTTCTTAGCAGTGTGACCTTGGGCAAATTACTTTACCTGTCCACATCTCAGTCCTTGATTCTGAAAACAGGATAACAGTAGTATTGACCTAATAGAGTTTTAATGAACATTATTTTATTTAATATATGGAAAACATTAAAACAGGGCTTGGCAAAGAGAAAGCACTATATATTTGTTTTTGTTAAAATAGGTCCTAAATTCTGGGTTAAATTTAAGAATATGCCAGTGGATGAACAAATGGCCCAAAACTTTCTGTTTTAAAAAGTGCCCTCACCCACCAAGGTCCTTTCTAGGGTGGGTACAATTGCTTTTATATTCATGGAGGAAAGACCCAAAGGAAGTTGTTCTCATGGCACTGAGTGCCTGGTATTGCTCCAAGCGAGGTGTGCTGACGCAGGATGAAGCAAGTACAGAAGTGGGAGGGAAGTGCTCAGGAGCTTGGAAAGCAATGGGCATAGCTGCAATATTTTTTATTGAATGTATTAATGTATAGATTGTCCATGGGTTGGAATTTTGAAAAAAATAAAATAAAATGGTCCCTCAGTATAAATAGCTTGTGAAACACTGCTGAGAGATCTAAATTATACTCCCGAATGGAGGAGGCATCTAAACATAGCATATTAAATTGTTTGCTTACATTGATTGTCTAAGTTAGAGTATTAGGGGAAAGAGTCTTTAAAGAGAAAAATCAAGTAGGTCTGAGGGAAAATGAACCAAGTAGGTCTGAGGGAAAATGAACCATCTTAGGAACACAAGAAAGACTTGGCCTTATAGGTGCTTTTATGGTCTGAATGTGTCTCCTGCAATTTCATATATTGGAAATTTATGCCCAAATTCAAATGCTTATGGTAAGGGAGATAGTAATGCTTATGGTATTGGAGTAGCCTTTGGGTAGTAATTAGGATTAGAATAGGTTAGGAGGCTGTGGGCCCTCAGGATGGCATTGGTGGCTTTGTAAGAAGAGAGACCAGGGCTAGCATGCTTGCTCTATTGTGATGTCCTCTACATGTTATGAGGCACCCTGGAGCCTCATCAGATGCCAGCATAATGCTCGTAGCCTTCCCAGTCTCCACAAGTAGAAGGCACCAGCATTAGGTTGAGCACAGGGATTTTGAAGCTAGACTAACTGGATTCATGAACCATATAAAATTCTATTCTTTATCAATTACCTTGTCCCAAATATTTCATTATAGTAAGAGAATATGGACCAAGATAGGAGTCAAGCCTAATGGCCTAATTAGTCCAAAAAAAAAAAAAAAAAAAAAAAAAAAAACACGCTTTGAAACAGTTAAAAATCTTTTTTTTTTTTCTTTTTCTTTTTATTTATTTATTTTTGTGGTGGTGGGGATTGGACCAGGGCCTTGCACATGCAAAGCAAGTGCTCTACCACTGTGCCCTGAAAATATTTCTTGTATTTTTACAACCTCCCATTGACTTTTACTTTTGTTATTTTATATTTTCTAAATTCTTGATTCCTCTGTAATACTTCATGAAAAATAATTAAAAATAACATTTTTTTCTTGCATGAGCACAGAATTACAGAAAGAATGGGAGCTGAAGACTTTGTTCCCAGTCTTTTGAAGAGAGAAGTCACCCTCCCCAAGATGAGTGGGAAGGGAAAGATTTAAAGAGAAAAGGAGGTCAGAGAAAATAAAAACACTCCTTTAAACAACCCTTTGAAATGCATATCTATGCTTGGAAGAAAGTGCGGTAAATACCCAATGACAAAAAGGGGAAGAAAAAGGAAATTAGATAAAAATACATACCAACCCTGCAACTGCTTATGTGTGGAGACATTTGCTTGTTCAGTCACTTTGCAAGAACCAGGAAGGCCTGAGACCCTGGGATGTGGGGACTGGGGATAACCCTTTCTTCTCACATAAATGTAGGGCTCTTCAAACCTATTTGGAGGGCAAGAATTAAAAGCAATTTTCCTACTACACATTTCCTTGAAAAGAAAATTTATCTCTTCTAGACTGAGTTTAGCAGAAGAAAGAAAGAGACCCCAGCACCAACAAAACCCAAAAACTTCCCTTGGAAACGTAACGACTAATTTTCTAATGAAAATTTGAGCTAAAATCGATTTTTGTTGGAACCCTAAAGTCAAGAAATGGATATAAAACTGATTCTAATTACCATGGGTAATTTTCCCTAGGAGACCGGAGTAAACTAAACAAACCTCTCTCTGCAGAAGAGCACACTCCAAGACAGGCCATTCAGATTCCCACAGATAAGGTCCTGCTCACAACCTCAAATTACAGACACAGCAAGAAACAAGAAAAATCTATAGACAGGAAGTTATCAGATAAATACCAGCTTGAGTTTAAAAATTGTCAGATAGAGACTATAAACAAGTATGTTTAAAATGTTTAAAAGACATAAAAGAATGAAACAAAGCATGACCAGAGAATAGGAGGTAGACGTAGAAAATAAAAATTGAATTTAAAAATGAAAAACATAATAATTAAAATTCAATTTAATATTAGACTAGACATCATTGAAGAAAATGATACAGTACACTTGAAGATTAGTCTGATGAAATGACTGAGAAAGAAACTAAAAGGGAAGAGAAAATATGAGAGAGAAGTTAGAGACATAAGAAGGAACCATAAAGGTCTAACAATTGTGTCATTAAAATTCAGAGAGGAACAAAAAAGGAAATATTAAAGAGATAATGACTGAGGATTTTCCATAAGAAATATATAAAAATAAATTAACAGATTCAATAAGTCTAAGACAGTCCCAGAAAGAAAAACAGAATTGGTTTAATCTTCAGCATATCCAAGTGAACTGTAGAATACAAAAGAATAGGAAGAGATCCTAAAGCAATTACAGATAAAAGATATCTTCAAATAAGTGGTAGTCTGACAGCTCACTCTCCAAAGAAACAATGGAAAACCAATGAAAACCAAAAGAAAGTTATTTTCAGTGTGCAGAATGAAAGGAACTGGAAACCTAGGTTACTTTACCCAGCAAAAAATGCATTTCAAAAATGAGGGTAAGGTGGCCGGTGAACATGGTACTGCTAGTGGCCCTGGTGGGAGAGGACTGGTGGCATCAGGAGACAGTACACAGGATGGTTCTGCTCTCCGTGTGTAAATTCACAGAGAAACATGAATGGATAACAGCAGAAGATGGTACTGGAGTAGTGGCAATCAGCAATTTTGTACAGAAAGCTCTGGGAGATGTTGTGTACTGTAGTATGTCTCAAGTTGGGACAAAATTGAAAGAACTAGATAAGGTTGGTGCTTTGGAAAAGTGTGAAAGCTCCAGTGAACTGTATTCGCCTCTATCACAGAAAGCAGTGCAGTTAATGAAGGATTTGCAGAAAATCCAGGAATTGTTAACAAATCTTGCTATGAAATTTGTTGGCTGGTAAAGCTGACACTGAGTAACTTCAGAACTAGATGACCTAATGAGAAAAGAAGCATGTGAAATACAAATATATATATACAGTGAAAATGGTACCCCTAAAAAAACTAGTGTAAAGTAAGTTACTCCAGTATAGTTGTCCTAAATTACAGGTGGATGGAAGACTTGATGTAACAACTTTTAGAGAGACCACTGGAAAAGAAACTACTCAACACTGTTACTTCCTAATGATGACAGGTAAACACAATATGCATATTTTTTAAATATTTATTTTTCAGTTTTTGGTGGACACAACATCTTTATTTTATTTTATGTGGTGTTGAGGATCGAACCCAGCGCCCCGTGCATGCCAGGCGAGTGCGTTAACGCTTGAGCCACATCCCCAGCCCAATATGCATATTTTATACAATGGTTTTTAGAGTAGGCTACAGACTCTGGTGTTCAGAATTCATGAAATTATCTATGGTAAAAGCTAGTTATAAAAGCATGTCATTTAAATTAACATTGTTAACATAAGCCTTATATAATATTTTAATTTGCCTACATCCATCTCCAGATTTGGATTAAAATACTTAATAATCTTCTGTTTGGAAATAACTGGGAGAGCAAGAAAGTGTTTGTTAGTTGTACAGTGCCAGATGAAGGACAATCTACCTTAATTTTATAATATGCTGCATTTTCTGGTGCTATTTTTAATACAGTGAATCAACAGTTTTGTAGCAAAATTAGAAACAAAACATTTAACTTCTTCATTTAAAAAAATGAGGGTGAAACAAAAGTATTTTAAGACTAATAAAAATGGAGAGTAAAATCAGCAGACTCCAAGGAAATTCTAAAGGATGAACTTCAAACAAAAGAAAGATCTGATGTGCAAGAAGTGAAGAGAAAATAGTATATTAGGTGAACACTGACTCTATTAAACAATAATAATGACCAATGAGATTAAGTACAGGGTAAAAAAAAAAAAGTAACATAAATTAGGGGTTGGGGGTGTAGCTCAGTGGTAGAGTGCCTAGCATATGTAAGGCCCTCTGTTCCATCCCCAGCACTGAAAACAAACAAACGAAATAGAAAACTAAAACAAATGACAATAACTGTATATCAAGTTACAAGGTGAAGGGATGAATAAAATTAAATTACTCTAAGGGCCCTGTATTAACTGTGTAATTTGAGATGTAATTCATATGAATGTTGTATGATTTAGGGTAACCTCTCAATAATATAAAGAGTGTACACTTTGAAAACTAATAGAAGAAAAAAGTGAAATAATTAAAAAAATATTTAACTGAATTAAAACAAAGTTTGTAAAGAGAGAAAAAAACCCACATAAAGTAGAGACAAATAAAAGTTACCTTTAACATATGCACCCATTAAAGACAAATGGCATCAAACTGAGTATGAGATCAATTTACAAGAGACACATCTAAGATATAGGAATATAAATCTGCTGAAGGTAAAAGTTTGTAGGATGGGAAATGGGGTATCAGGCAAATTTTAACTTGTAGAAAGTTAGTATAGATGTAACAACAGCATATTAAAAAACCCCTGAAAGGCAAAAAAGCATTGCTAGAGTTAAATAGGCACTCTTATTATGTTCAGCATCTCACTCCATGAGAAAGGTAAAAGTTTATTTGTGGCATCTGATAATACTGTCTCATATTTATATATGCACTTAAAAATTGATAGAAATAAAAAGAAGATGTAGACAAGTGTACAATCATAACAGGAGATTTTAATGTAACTCTTTCAGTATGAGAGTACAAGCAGAAAACTTAATAAATATACAGATGTGAAAAACATAATGTGACCAAATGGACACATATAAATCAGTACAGTCAAAATAGAATACTATACATGCTTTTTAAGCATGTCTGAAACATTAAAAAAAGATTCATATTATGGACTATATAGAAGTCTCAACAAATTTTAAATCATACAGATCATGTTCTCTGACCACAATGCAATTAAACTAGATATTGATAAGAAAACCTTAACTAGAAATATTTCGTATATTTGAAAACAGAATGGGCTAGGGCTGTAGCTCAGTGGTAGTGTGCCTGCCTTGCATGTGTGAGGCACTGGGTTCAATCCTCAGCACCACATAAAAATAAATAAATAAAGATATTGTGTCTATCTACAAATAAAAAAATATTTTAAAAGGAAAGAAAACAGAAAAAGTAATTCCAAATCATTCATGGGTCAAAGAATAAATCTAAATAAAAATCAGAAAATATTCTGAACTGTATAATAACCAAAATAATATATTTCAAAACTTGTAGGATGTAACTAAAATAGTATTGAGAGGAAAATTAATAACCCCAGATGTTTATAATAAAAGAAAAGAAAGAACTAAGAATTAATGAATTAAGCCAACTATCCAAAGATGTTAGAAAAGAATAGTAAATAAGTTTGAAGCAGAAAGAAGAAAATAATATAGATACGAATTCAGCAAATTTTGGCTTGGAAGAAGTATATGAAGTCGGTGGGAGAGAGAATAAGTATGTCATGGAGACACTGTGTGACCTGTAAATTCTAGATATAGCACTTGAGTACTTAAGAAAAATAATGGCATTTTCAGAACATCAAAAACCAGAGAGTTTAGGACCACAAGGTCTCTGCACCTAAAAATAGAACTGAAGTTTTTACTTATTTGGATGGTATATCAATTCCAAATGCCTATCTACCTGAGAGCATAGCTTCAACATACATAAAACAAAAGTTCATAGAATTAAAGGAGAAATTTTAAAAAACCCACAATTAAATTAGGGAACTTTTATGTTCTTTTTTCAATAGCTGGTAGAATAAGTGGACAGATACTCAGTTAAGGATAGAGAAAATCCAAATGAGAAAATTAACAAACTTGATAAAATTAACATATAAATATTATATATGAGAAGGACATAACTTCAGCTTTTTTTCCAGTGGACATGGAATCTTTAACAAAATTCATTATATGATAGGTTATAAAACAAATATCAACAAATTTTAAATGCCCCAAATCATCCAATGTATATACTGTGATCTTAGATAAATTGCGGTAGGGGGAAAAAAAACTAGAAAAAATCCAATTTTCTTGGACATTAAGCAATACACTTCAAAACAAACTAGAATAAAAAATACAGGAGAAATTAGGAAAGGTCTTAAATTAAAAATAAAGACTTACATTTAAAACTGTAGGATTTAACTAAAACACTGAATAGAAAGAAGTTCATGACCTTATAGAAGCATACAGCTGAAGAAGATAAGCTCTCAGACTCTGAACCCAGAAAACAGAATAGTATATCTAATCCAAAAGATAAAGACAAAAATTAAATTTAAGAGCAACAGTTATGAAATAGGAAATAAATATACAATGAAAAACGGCAACAAAGAACAAAATAGTTCTTTGAATAGAATAATATAATTCATAAGTCCCTGTCAACAGTATTAACAAATGAACACAAAGGAAATTATAGAGTACCAACAATGGAAATAAAAAGGAGCCATTACTACAAATCCTACAGACAATAAAACCTTTATGGTTAACATCAGTAAATTTGGAAATTTAGATAGGAGAGGAAAATTCATTGAAAACATTTAAAAATAACATAAGAAGAAATAAAACTTCTAAACAGTTAAAAAATCGAATCTGTTATTTTGCAAAAATTTTTTTTTGTGGTACTGCAGATTGAAACCAGGGCCTCACACATGCCAGGAAGATCTATTATTGAGGTACACCTCAATAGTAGATTCTAGCCCTGGAGTCTGTTATTTTTAAATGCTTAAAACAGAACCCATGATCACATAGCTTCATAGTGAATCTTCCCAATCGTTTAAGGAAGATATAACACCAGTCTTATAGAAACTCTTCCATTGAATAGAAATAGAGGAAAAACTTTATAGCTCTTGTCAGGTTAGAATAATTTTGATACCAAAACCTACCATGGACATTACTGGAAATGAAAATTAGAAATCAATTTTTCTCATAAACATAGATATCAAAATCCTAATAAAAACATTAGCAAACAAACTTAGAAATATATAAAAGGATAATACCATAACTAAATGGGATTTATTCCAGGGATGCAAGTATTCACAATAATTTGAAAATCAATGTAAATTCAGTAATGAATAGGAAAAAAAGGAGATGGAGCAAAAGAATTTTATAATCTTTAAGCCAATTCATAGAAATAAAAACTCAGCACACTAGGGTTAGAAGACTATTGCATTAATCTGACATAAAGTATAAATAAAAATCTATGGTTAACATCATATTTAATGTTGAAGTGATAAAAGTTTCCCTCTGAGATTGGAAACTAGTCAAGGATATCAGCTGTTACCTTTTTAGTTCAAAATTTTACTAGAAGGCCTAGCTATTACAACAAGGCAAAGAAAAGATATAATAATAATAAGCAGCCATGAGGACTGGAAAAGAAAAATAAACTGCCACTCTGCACTTTGCAGACTAAGAACCTAGAAAGCCTAAAATAAGATACAAATGAAGCAAATTTTTAAGTAAACTTAGAATGATTCCAGAATACAAGATGAAGCAATAAAAATCAATTGTTATTTGTACGTCTCAGTTGTTACTTGCATTTAAAAAATATTTTTATATTATAAAATCAAATGATTAAGTCCAGTGAATTATGTCTAAGGCCTTTACTTTGAAAATTACCATATATTCTTAAGAGGAATTAAGGAACATACTATGTGCATGGATAGAAGATTTAATATTCTAAATATTAAAGCTAAATAAATAATAAATAAATGAAAATATTGCTCCTATTGGTTTTAATTTATGTGGAATTTAATAGATTCCAGATAAGTTAATTTATATGGAAATGAAAAAAACTAAGATTTGCAAAGACAAATTTTATTTTAAACAAAAGTGCAGAACTACACAGTATGAGACTTATAAAACTAAGACTATTTTGTTCCAAGGATAGACAAACCAAGAAAATAGAACAGAGAAAAGAATCAGAAACCTTCTGTACATGGTCAATTCCTTTATCTCAAAGATTACTCTGCAGTGTAAGAAGAAAAAGATATTTTTTACAAATGGAACCAGATCAGGTATGGGAAAAAAGACTATCATCACATATTACACTACATATTAAAATTGTTTTAGGTGGATTACAGATTTAAATGTCAAATGCAGGAGAATATCTCCAGGTCATTTCTGAAAAACAAATAGAAGCTCTTAAACTATGGGGGGACAAAGGTATATTAAATATTTTAACTATGATCTTCTGTTCATTAAAGTTTATCAGTCAGAATACAAAGGTAGATAATAGCATCAGTGAAGATATATACATGTAATCATTACATATAATATTTATGTATATATTTTCACTCCCATGTTTACTGTAGCATAATTCAAACTAACCATGACACACAATCAGCCAAGTGTCCATCAATTTATGAATGAATAAATGGCACATATACACAATAGAATGCTACTTATCACAAAAAATAATGAAACCCTATCATTTGCAACAACATGGATAGAAATGGAGATCATTATGTTAAGTGAAATAAGCCAGGCACAGAAATAAGCCAAGCCCAAAAAACCAAAGGCTGAATGTTTTCTCTGATAAGCGAATGCTAATCCATAATAGGGGATGGGTAGGGAAGAATGAAGGAACTTTGGATTGTGCAGAGGGGAGTGGGGGGAAAGGAGGAGGTATGGGGATGGGAAGGATGGTGGAATGAGATGGACATTATCACCCTATATACAAGTATGATTATACTACCGGTGTGACTCTGTACTATGTTCAGCCAGAGGAGGGAGAAGTTGGGCTCCATCTGTGTACAATTTGTCAAATGCATTCTACTGTCATATATAATATTTATATTTTTATGTAACATATTTACATATAATATTTATCATAAAAGAAAAAGTATACAAAGCAATCAGAACTTTAAAAAGTGGACAGGCAAATTCATGCATCCACTTTGGGAAATATTTGGAAAACTACGATATAGCTGAATTTATATAAATCCTCTGATTTCCAATATCATTCCTGTTATGGTTTAGATATGAGGTGTCACCCCAAAAGCTTGTGTGTGAGACAATGCAAGAATTTTCAGACATGAAATGATTAGATTATGAGAGTTGTAACCCAAGGACCACTCATACAGATTAATGGGCAGTAACTGTAGGTAGGTAGGGTGTGGTTGGAGGAAGTAGGTCAGTGAGGGTGTGACTTAGGGGTTTATATTTTGTCCCCAGTGAGAGGAACTCTCTCTCTGCTTCCTGGTTGCCATATCCTGAGCTTCTCCCCTCTACCACTTCCTCTGCCATCTGGCCCAGAGCTATACAGTTGGCAGACCATGGGCTGAACCTCTGAAACCATGAGCCAAATAAACTTTTCCTCCTCTAAATTGGTCTTTTGGTTACAGTGATGAAAAAGCTGACTAAACAACTCATATGTATATATTCTAGAAATGTGTTCATGTATTCACTGAAAACATATATAAGATTCTTCATAGTAGTACTACTCATAATCACCAACAAATGGAAAGGGCCCAGATATTATGAATCAAATGTGTCCCCTCCAAATTTATAGACTGAATGTTTAACCCCCAATGTGGCTATATTTGGGGAGGGGTTCTCTAAGGAAGTTATTAAATAAGATCATAAGGGTGGGACCTTGATTGAATAGGGTGCATGTCCTTTTGAGAGACAAGAGTGTTCTCACTCTCAATTTCCCTACCCAGCTCATGCACACACTGAGGAAAAATCATGAGAACATGGCTAGAAGGAAGCTGTCTACAAGCCAGAAAGACAGCCCTCAACAAGAACTAAATTGACCAGCAGCTTGATCTAGGACTTACAGCCTCCAGAACTGTTAGAAAATAAACTTCTGTTACTCTATGGTATTTTGTTATTTCAGCTTCAGCTAAGATGCTGTATTAGTTCATTTTCTATTGCCAATAAAATAATACCACAGATTGGGTAAGTTTGGATGAAAAGAGGTTTATTTTGGCTCACAGTTCTGGAGGTCCAAGGGTGAGGCCCTGCACCTGGTGTTGGCCTTCTTGCTGGCACCATCCCAAGGCAATTCAGGGCCTGGCATGGCAAGAGAAAGGAAGATGTCTGTGCATGCGTGTGCGTGTGTACTTGTGTACACTTGTGTATGTGTGTTCTGGCCTCTCTTTCTTCTTATAAAGCCACCAGGATTTGTTCAGGGGATTGGCCCTTATGACCTTATCCAATCCAGATCACCTCCCAAAGGTCCCAGCTCTGAAAACAATAGTGGGATTAAGTTTCCACCTTCTTAATACTTCACAGTGCAGATTAAATTCCAACACAAGATGCTTTGGGAGACACACCCAAACCACAGACACCAAATGTCAATCAACAATATATTGGATAAATGATCTGTAGTAAATGCACACACTGCAGTACATTACAGCTCTAAGAATAAATAAACTATAATTACATTTAACTATGGATGAATTGCATAAACTTAATGCTAGGTAAAAGAATCCAGAACTTAACCCATTCACTATACCATTTACATAAAATTCAAAAACAGATGAAATAAATCTATGCTGTCAACAGTCACTTTCCTTGATCTGAGTCTTTGTTATAAAATGCATTTGGTTCTATACTTAGGATCTGTTCCGTAGTTTTCTGTGTATTATGTTTCGGAAAGAGTTAAAAAATGACAAGGTAAGGGGTCTAGCTCTGGAGATTATCATAATGGATGATAATCAAGATGGAAGCTTCCATCTGAGAAGCCATTCTGGAGGCCAAAGAAAAGATCCAGGTGGTGCATTTGCTGGAAGAAAAACCTTCAGAAAACTCCAACTTGCAAATATTTCCACCCTATATTATTTTCTCCAATAAAATGTAAAGAAGTATTTCTGAAATATTTAAGGGGCACTCTAGATGTTTACTGAGCCTATAAAACCCAAGGCTAAGTCATAAAACTCTTAATATATATTGTCACTATAGTTCAATTTAATACCACATTTTTTCCTTATTTTCACCTAGAATTGTTGATAGGCTGGTTTTTCATAGATCAGAGCCACTTTAATTTTATTTCAACACTTTTGAAGTTTAAAAGTTCTGCTTTCTTAGCACCCCCTACCAACCAACTTTCTGTTCATGTCTAACACCTAAATTAAATGAGCACCTTTTTAGTGTTCCCCCTTTACACAAAAATAAAAATTAGAACACAGTGATAACTGAATAGTGACTTAATGAATATTTTTTCATCTTGTGAAATCTGTTTAGCCACCATACATTATGGGACTGTTAAAGAAAAATTTTTTAAAAGGCTACAGTTTAGGTCTACCCCAAGGCCAACAGTCCATAACCACATAGCCAAAACTTAAGTCACCCTGATTTAGGTCTCATCATGAAGGAAACACAAAATGTAAGCAATACTTCTTTGTCAGCATGATTAAATAAAATGAAGCCAATCAGCCATGAACAATTCAGTTTAACTAGCTCTCCTTCCTCTAAAAAGAATGTGTAACAAATCACAAAAAAGGTCCTGAGACTTCCTCTCCTATGCTTTATTAATGGTGCCATAACTGCTATTTCTGTCCATTCTCTGTTCAAATCTTTGGTTTGTGTATGCATAAATTTTAAAGTTTTTCTTACATGATCTGATTTTATTGACAAGATTTTGGAATCAGTCACCATGCATTAGGAGGAGGAGTATTAAGTGTGAAGATTGAGGACGGCTATAATCTGTGGGACCTCTGGGCCAGGACCACTTCACTCTGCATCTGTGTCAGATGCTCCTGCTTGGGATTCTGTGCAATGTGTCCTTCTATACATGTGTGACTTCACTGTTACTTCATATTTGGCCTCTCAAAGAATGTTCCTTTACAGATTTTCTCCAGCATTGGTGACGTACTTTTTAAAGAAAATGAAGAATTGTGCCACTCATATATGGAAGGTGGCATTTGGCAATAAGTTTCCTGAGGGTGAGGGTGACAGTTCGAAAGGTTCTAAGATGGACCAAAGAGGTACTGTGCCATGGTCAGGGACAGGAGACTGCAGAGCTGGGCTCTGACCTGCCTCTGCCATTTTACAGACTGGAGAGGCAGGGATGGACTGTTTTTCTTCTCTGGGACTCTATTTTTTTTCATATCAGTAATCACATGCAGATTATGTGAGAGTTGAAAGTAATTAATGGCACAATTAATTCACTTGAGATATGGTGGGCCCTCAATACATTGTACAGTTACACTGTATAACTGTCCATAATACAGTTATCATAGTGCCTGTTTCACCCCACCCAAGATGACCATATCCATGCTCTGATTGTCAAGAGAGCCCAGTAAAAGTAGTTTCCTTAGAGCTCTGAGACCTGCTGTTTGAAATTTGAAATCATTAAGAGTAGAATTCAGCAGATGCATGCTCTGCCTCTAACCACAGCATATTATAATACACAAATTCAGGTGCAATGGTTAGAAGTGGCACATTAGGAAATTGGGAAGATTTCCTTGGTTACCATATATCCAACATGATTCAGTCTCTCATTGTGTATCTTTTAGCATAACAGAATTGTCATCCTGTAAATAATACTGCTATATCTGCAGCAGATATTTCTAAGGTGATCCCAAGATTCCGACCTCCTGGGGTCCACCCCTGCATAATTTCCTCCCCTTGAGTGTGGATGGGACCTGCTCCTGTGATGGGATGTTTCTCTCATGATTAGGTTACAATACAGGGTGAAGTGAAGGTATTTTGTGGATTTAAGTAGCTGACTCAGGGTTAATCGAAGGGCAAATTATTTCTGGTTGGCTGGACCTAACTGGGAGAGCTCTTTAAAAGAGAGTTTAGCGGTTGGAGTGATTTGGAGAGAATGGGTAAAGGGTAGAATTGAGAAACTAATGTGACTCCATTTTTGAGAAACCAGCCTCTACCTCAGAGCAAAGCCTGTCCAAGGAAGGGGGCGTGACCCTTGTCCTTGGAAAAACCCACAGAGCACTTTTAAGCACATACCCACCCTGCTGAGTTGTTTGTCTGTAAATAACAGGAGAGGTCTGCGGCAGCCCCCAGGTGTCCCTGACTCAGGCTAGGTGAGGACCCATAGCAACCCCCCTAGCAACCTCCAATCAGCATTAGACAGGGAAAATACCTGGGATGCCAGATGACCCCCCAGTAGTTTATGGTGGTTGATAACATGTTGGGAAACCATGTAGTTTAGCATGTACATCCCTCGTGGCCTAAACCAATCAGTTCAAAGGAACCCCCCCTCTTGTACTAGCCAATCACCCCTACCCAACTTGTTCCCGCCACTGAATGTGCTAATCAATGTTAAGAGTTGTTGTTTGACTTTCCCACCATATGGCATGATTTGCTGTGTGATGTTGTGATGCACAGAGTATCCCCCAAAACCTATAAAATCTCACTGAACAAAGGACCAGGACTCACTCCCTGGGACCGCTGCGTCGGGAACGGTTATGAGTCCAGGCTTGAGCTTGAAATAAAAGACTCTTGTGTGATTGCATCGGATTCGGCTCCTGGAGGTCTATTGGGGTCCCACGAATCTGGCATTACAGAATGTAGAGGGAAGAGGAGGGTGGGGAGAGAAGAGAGGAATTCTCTGGCTGGCCTTGAGGAAGTAAGCTGTCACGTTGTGAAGAGAGCTACATAGCAAGGACCCAGTGCAGGACAATTCTCCAGGTGGCCTTGGATAGCCCCAGTTGGTCTCCTTTCCTTGTGTGTAATTCTCAAGAATAACTGCAGAACGTGCTGGATATGCAACGTCCTGAGATAAGGAGGGACCTGTTCAGAATAGCCTTGGCTCTGTGTTGTTTCCTCCTAGAAGAGCAAGTCCTTCAATGCCTTAGCCTAGTGATATGTGTTTCCCCTGGGATATCAAGCTGCTTTCCAGGGTCCCTCAAGCGGGTATATGTAGATGAGACTCTCTGCCTTGGGTGGCTCTCTTGTGGTTTGCCATGAATCTTAGGTTTTTGTTGTCTCTTAGTGCCTGGCTGTAATAAACCTCTGCCATGTAACTTCTTAGGTATGTGAGTGCTCTGTCTCACCAGAATAGGGCAAGTAATATCACACAGTGAACCTGCTTCACACCTAGGTCTTCTGAGCAGGCTCTAGGAGCTAAGAGCATCTGTGGCCAACAGCTAGCAAGAAAATGGGATGTCAGTCATTCAGCCGCAAGGAACCTTCAATCTGAGAGAACTTAGATAAGACTCCAGATGAGGACACAGCCAGCTGACACTTTAATTTCAGCCTGAGGCACTCTAAGCAGAATCTCAGACTTGGCTAAAACATTCCAAACTGCCAACTCACAGAAACTGTGAGATGATAAATTTGTGCTGTTTTAAGCTGCTAAGTGTCTGGTAATTTGTTATGCAGTACTATGTCCTTTAGCCAAAGGGCATTTAAATGGAATTCTGTTCATCATTTCACATTCCTATCCCAGGAGTGTTTAGGTGATGTCTAGGATGCTTCCCTGTGTCCTTGAAGTTAAGGGGAGTTATGCAGGATGAAACACCTGAACCCACAAAGTCAAATGAACAGTTTCTGGGAGCTGTGCTAAGAACACTGTGGCCCGGGCTAGTGATAACTTGCACAATCAGGAGAGGACAGACAGGCAGGCTATAGCCTGCCAGAGAGGCTAGTGGGTGGATGACAAGGCTTAGTGGATTGACTTATGCTGGCTTCCAGAAGCCAAGACCCTTACCCAGCTGAGAGCATTCCTGGGGCTATACATTGGACATGATAACCCTGGGAAGATAACCCCATCGTGTCAAATGCCAGCACTTCCCAACTTCAGGAGAATAAAAAATGGCTACATAGTATTCCAGCATTTCCAGCCAAAATCCAGAGTGGGATGCCCAAGAGGATGGCATTCTTCATATATAGAATGCACTGCGAAGGTTCAAAGAGGGTTCACAGTTCAAAGTTCCTCTTCCTGGCTTTGACAGAGTGGTTATTTACATCTTCCTATGATATCACTTAAGAACATGAAAAAAATTATAGGAGTTGGCATTGTGAATATCTTAAAACCTGAGCTCCTGTAACAAAACAAAAGAAAAAAAAAATCACAAGCCAACACCATCAAGTGAGGCTGATGGTCTCGTGGGTGAGGAGCTATTAGTCACTTGTTCTGACTTTTGAGTAGCATTCCTTCGATTCATACATGATAATGGGACCGATTAACTTGAATGTTGTAACAGATGGTTACCACACAGTTTAAAATAAGATGCCAGTTTGCTCATCCCCAATGAGACACTTCCATGAAGAAAAAAAAAAAAAAAAAAAAACGTGACAATTCTTCATGAGAAAGATGAGGGGGATTCTTGCCCTAAGTGTGACCCTATGATTTCTTTTAATATCACTGAAGTGCACACCTCCCCCTAGAACTACCCGATCCTCTCTTTCTGGGGATTTCTGTACCTTGTAAGTGCTTCTGTGAGAGTTGCCTCCCTAGGACTGTGATGCTTGGCTCCCAGTCTGTCTTTCTTGTGTCTTTGGAGCTCCTTTGGGATAGGAACCTTGTGTTTCTTGTCTTAGTAGTTCTTGATACCAACAATAGTGTTTGTTCTACAATAGTTGTTCAATAACTGTTTTCTAAATGAATGGACAATCATAATGCTGGTGAAAACGATTTATCCTTTTGGTCAAATTCTTAAAAAAGAAATATCTATCACTCTATGCAAATAAAATAAAATACTACTAAAGCCAGCCATTGTTCAATATTTGGTATTTCTTGAGCACTGTGCAAATATCACTTGGTTATTTTTCGTAGTGGCCCTACAAGAAAGGCTAACTCATGGCCTGGTAACAGATAAGAATATGAAGCCCTATGATGGTGGCCCGATGAGGTTCAAGCTATAACCAGTATGGTGCTAAGACATGAACCTGGATCTCTGCACCTCTGAAACTTGGTGCAAGTTCTGTGCTTAACATGTGCCAGGCCCACAGAGGAACATGGCACCTCCAGGCCTGCCCACCAGAGGCCTCTGCTGTGAATGATGGGTGGAGGGTGCTCCAAGCACCACCTGTCAGAAGACAAATCTGGAGTTAGGAAACATGTGGAAGTATTTTTAGGGGCAAGGAATGGTCCCATTAAATGGGAGGCCAATGGAAACCCCATGACACAGAGGGAAGGGGGGGCATGCAATTGTCTGGATCTTGAGTGTCCCTCAAAGGCACAAGTGTTGAAGTCTTGGTCCCCAGTTGTGATGCTAATGGAGGTGATGGGACCTGTAGGAGGTGGGATGTAGTGGGAGGAATTTAGGTGACTGGGGGCATGCCTTTGAAGGGATCACTAGGACCCCTTCTCTTTCTTTCTCTCTGCTTCCTGACTGCCATGAGGTAAACAGACCTCCCCCAACATGCCTCCGATTATATTGTGCCACCACAGGCCCAAAGAAACAGGGCCAAGCAACCATAGACTGAAATCTCTGAAACAATAAGCCAAAATAAATCTTTCACTTATTAAGTTGATTATATCAGGAATTCTGTTATAGTAACACAAAGCTGACTAACTCAGAGTCTAAACTGGAAGAAAGAGATGAATGCAGCAGCCCCTGAGAACTATTGGGTGGGAAGACACTTCCTAACTTTCTCTGCCCCCAAGCATAGTGTTGCTTCTAGTTCTTTGTTTCCCTGAAAACCTGGGTCTCAGCAGCCAAATCCACTCATCAATTCCTTGTGCTCAGAGGCATATTTGGTACCAGGCACAACTTCTTACTGGGCTTCAGGCTCCTGTCATCCCTGGCTGGCTTTTTCTGTTTCCCAGTCCATGTGTTCTCTGTCTCCTCTGCAGGATGCCCCTCTGTCTCCTCCTGCAGAGTATGCTGCCCCTGCTGCTTGCAAGCCCTCAGTACTGGAGCACCACAGCTGGAGTCCTAGCATGGCTTCTCTTTTTCTGTCCCTGCTCCAGAATAATGCCTCTAACCAATGCTCACCATTGCAGAGAGCTGTTTCAAGGGCATGGTGGGAGGGTCCTCCAAGGAGCTCACTCCACCCTACAGATTTCACCATATATTGTGTGAGTGCCCACATTTGCATCCGTAGCCCTGACCTCTGTAACTCCAGATTCACATGTTCAACTAGACAGCAACTTTACAAAAATCTCAGGCTTTTCCTGACAATGCTGGCTTCTTCCTCTCCCCCAGCCCACCTGACATGGTAACATTATCTACCCACGTGTTAGGCGCAACATTCTTGGGGTCACGTTGACTCTTCTGTCTGCCACAGCCCCATCCAATCCCTCATTAAGGCCTGGAGGTCTACCATCAAAACATGTCCTGCTTCGATATCTACCAACTTCTTGTCACTCCCATTGCTACCCCACAGCCCTGACCACTTCCTTTCTCCTGGACTACAGCAGCTGCCTCCTGCCTATTCTTCCTGCTGCTTCTCTTTATAACTCTGTCATCCATTCTTGATAGAGAAACTACAATCTGTCAGATGTAAATTTAAATGTGTCACTCACCTTCTCAAACCCTCTGAAGGTGGCATATCCTCCCTAAAGTAATACCCAAAGGACTCCTGAAGGTGCCCTAGGCCTGGGCTCCAGTTCCCCTGCCTTCCTTCCTGGCTTCTCCAGCCCTTGCTCCACCTGCACACATGACACTGCTTCTGTTAAGTACACTCAGTCTGTGATGCTGTGTCCCCTATGCCAGGAATGTTGATGTCCCGGCTGGTGACATCACTCCCTGCCCTCCTCTGGTTTACTTAGCCCCCTCCCTTCACCTTGGGCTTCCTTACCTTGCTTTTGACTTCTTCACAGCAGCCAGCATTGCCTCATTTAATATTTATAGTTTACTTGTTTATGGACTTTCATTCTCTGTGGAATTTCACCTCCTCCAGGGCAAAGATTTGTATCTGTTTGGTTTGTGAGGAAGCCCTTGACCTCAACAGGTCATTCTGTGGGAGCATAGCAAAGGTGTTCACTGGGGGACTCTATCTCAGTTTGGTAGCTGCTATGCATCTCTGACTTTTGGATGGAAGAGAATATAGCTCAAGCAAGCCAAGCAACTTGGTCAAGCTCTCCCAGATGACTGGGACTGAAGCCAGGGTTGAGATGCCTCTGAGGCCTACAGACCTCCACATTTAGGACTTTTCTAGCAGATTCCCTCCAGTACAATTATCCTTGCATGGAAACAATTCAATGCCATGATTAAGGTGTCCTAAATGTTTTTGGACATCTATATTCCAATGTCCTGTGTATGCAATAAATACTGCGTTATACAGACATGCTTCTGTCCTTTGGCTCATGAACATACTGCCGTGCCTCCCACAATCTTACCCACATGCTGTTAGTTTCCAAATGAGGTAATGGATGTCACTTCCTAAACCTAGAGACCTCTGGTCTCTGAGTCTTCTTACTTTTGAATACAGCAGGGCCACCCAATGGAGAAATGGATAGGCCCATGGATGCTCTGGCTGGCTAGTCATTAAAGAATGAAAACTGGTTTCTTTTCTATCTCTGAAGGTCAATCAGTTTGAGTTGCTGAAGGGTGGACCCTTCTAATGTGCCCAGAACTGTCGTGGGTTGGGTGTCACTATGCCCTCTGGGGTTGTAATTTAAGGGAAAACTGGTTCCCTGATCTATGGTATATTTGAGTATTCAAGGCTGGCACTCCACTGAATATGGAGCCCTCAGAGATACATGGGGGCTGCCTGTCCCGTGACTGGGGAAACTGGGCAGACACCTGAACACTGGAAAGAGGATACTGAGAAAGTAGAGTCAAGTCCCCAGGATGGACTAGCTGGAGGATAGGTAACACTAACTGAGCAAAGCCCATATTTTGCCAAGTTTTTGGACCATGTAATCCCTGGGTTATTATGTAGCCAAGGAAGGGGAAGTTTCCCCACTTGAGGCCTTATGGGAAAAAAAATGCTATTTCCTGTCCACCACAACGGATTTAACTGTATTTGAAGCAAGTGGACTTTTTTCACTAAATATTTTTTCCTATCTATTTTTCAATCTTACATGTGTACAGGAAATAATATTGCATATAAATAGTTTATTCACAACTCTTTTAAGCACTAAACTACTAGAAAGAAGAATTTATACCTCCTACCCAGTAGTATTGGGCATAAATATCACATCACAGATATTTGGTAGAGTTTTTTGTTTTCCCCATGGACAGTGACAGTTGAGGCCCCAGGAACACAGCCCATGGGGTGTGAGGGGAGCAAGAAGCTGCTGCCAGATGGGTTGTGGGGCTGGGGATCCCCACCAGAATTTGACCCTTAAGCAAGGGCTTAGACTAAACCCTTGCTTAAGGGTAGAGAAAAAGGAAAGTTCAGACAGGTCAGATGGATAGTGTGCTGGGTTTGTGTTCCCACCAGCCTAGAGATGGCCTTACTCTGCAGAGAGACATACACATACACATTTGCCCATGTACCTCCCTTGTTTCCCATGTGGGGAGTGTGGAGACATGTTTTGTCATAGGCTGCCTTTTCGAAGCAGAACCCTGACCTTCAACCTCATTCCTCTATAAGTACCTTTGACAGCCTCCTGAGGTATGGGCTGGTGGTGTCTCCTCAGCCTCTTGCTAGCATAGACCAGGCTGGGGCCTAGATCTCTGCTCCCATTCTTCTCCATTCTCAGTATACAATGTAAGCAATGAGCTGTTTGAGAATTTAACACATTAATTTGGTAAGTTTGGGTTTTAAAGAGGTGTTTACCAAGACTGGATGATTGAAATTCCAATCAGACAAAATATAAATCAATATATGATACTGTAGTCTCCCCTTATCAGCAAGGGTATGTGTTCCAAGACCCCCAGTGAATAGTGCTGGATTCCAACAAAGATTGTTTTTCTATACATATACACCTGTGATAAAGCTTAATTTATAAATTAGGCAAGGTAAGAGATTGATGATAATAACTAATAATAAAATAGAATAACTGTAACAATACATTGTAATCAAAGTTATTTAAGCTTACAAATTCATCATTTCTGGAATTTTTCCATTTAATATTTTCAGAACATGTTTGATCATGAGTAACTGAAATGTGGGAAAGTAAAACTGCCAGTAAGGTAGGAAGCTGCTGCATATGGCCAAAAAATACAGGAAAAACAACCAAGAGAAGAACCAGCTTTTGTTAAGCATGATAGGTCTGAAAGGAGAAAGCCAATGTAGTAGACTCTATATATGCACCTTAAACAGGACTCTGAGCTTCAAATGAAGCAGTGTGTTAGGGCAACTGCTGCAATTACTCTGATACCAGCAATCTCTGGGGTTGAACTCCATACAGGTCTGAGTTGCTGCTGCATTTAATTGAGAGTAATGCATAAAACTTGTTTTCTTCTCTATGAAGAATGAAACTTGTTTAGAATACCATATCTCAATTAGTCACATGGAAGCATCATTGAAATAGCCAGCTTCCACAGCAGGTGGTTCAAATTACTGTCAACCCCTATGAATTGTTTCATGCTTGTGGATCAGTCATTGCTGTGGAGGTGAGACAGAGCAGGGATGTGGGTGCCAATCACTGAGGTGTTTTTGATGGCTGTGCAGAAGCTGAGATAATAATTTGTCCACAGTCACAATGTGAGTTCCAATACAGTGATTGGGGAGACAGACACTGTTCTAAAAATCAAGCACACTGTTAGTGAGGCTCCCCAGGTCTTATGACTGAGATATGACTGCAAATGTGCCCAACACAAAAAAGTCCCATGAATCATCATCCCTTTCTCAGTGTAGGTGCATCCTGCACCTCTCTCTTGCAGCAGATGGATGAGTATTATTCTGACAAGCAATGGCTTAAAACCAAGAATACACAGAAGCTCCAAGCTGGTCAAAACACCCAACACATTACTTTTTGGATGTTTCCCATTTGCCCTGAAGATCTACACTCTACCCTTCTGCATGCCATTCTCCACCCAGAAGGTGACATGGACCACATCAATGAAATCTCTGCCATTTATCCTACTAGTGAACGGCACTGGTCAGAGCTTGCATGGTGGAAGAAGAATGTGGTTGGAGTCTTATTTCTCCATCATTTTCTCTCTCTCCAAAGCCACAGCTCTCTCCATACAGCTACTCTCACCCCTTGCCTCTCTGATCTGCACAAGGGTGGCAATGGCCTCTCCAGGGCTACTGCCTGGCATGGCACTGTCGATCACTGGTATCCACAAACCCTGCCCATTCCTCAGCAAACAGTCCCTTTACAGAATCCCTTCATCTCATTAGGTATTGTGGGTCATCTTTCTTTCCTACTAGGGTCCCGACTAGTCCACCCACCAATGTATAACCTGTAGATCCTTCATTACTGGATTTTTCTGAAACACTCAAAGGTGCTTAGCAATTTTCATTGGGTTTTGGCCAAGAGATAAAAGAAGCTCCATTCTCTAAGAGTGCATTGTTGGCTGCAGCCCTCAGCAGAACACTCTCTCCTCTAGCCAGCTCTGCTTTCCTGTTTGTCTGGAATGTCACAATGGGGTACATCTTCAAGGGCCAGGGATCTGGAAGTGAGGCCACTCCCCAGCAGACAGAAAGAACTGGCTGAAGGCCAATCAGAATGAGAAGGCTGTGCTTCCCGTCTCCAGCAGAAATGGTTCCCACGGATTGAGAACTCACTCTATGTCCACTGCCAGTGCATGCTGGCAGGTAAGGACCTCACCATGAGGTGCGTGGCTTGGGAAGAAGGGCACATAGTCTTCTATATTATGTTTGTAAAGTTATGAATGTAGTTTTGCTATAATTTGTACTGCAAATGATCAAGAGTGGATAGGTATATAGCTTTGCCTCAAGAAGAACCTTTTTCTGTTGCAGACATTGGGTTTGAACTACTTACTTTTTCCAGAGGGACTTCAAAGAAGAGACATTTGTGTTGATCCCTGAGTGTCTTCCTTGTTGGAATGTTAGGGTGAAGAGGAAATGTTCAGGAGAAGGAGACTGAACTTAGGCTTTGCTTCCTCAACCCAGAGGCCAGAAAGGCTGAGAGGGCAAGGGACTGACAGCTACATGAGGCATGTGCCACTGAGTACTCAGAGAGCTTCACCAGGCCAGCTGTGTTCTCACCTTTGCAGATGGACAGCTGAGGCCCAGAGAGGTTACACAACTTGCTCATGTACATGGGAATAGACAAGAGTCTCCTATTTTTCTTTTAAGCTCAGGATCTTTCTTATCTTTTGTTCATCATCCATGGAGGAGCAAGATGGGTAAAAGAGAGAAGCAAGGCAGAGAAGCATGGAGTTCTCTTGGAGGAGTGGCTGGGATTTAGGAACAAAGGAAACAACTCAGAAAATATCAGCAAAGCATAACCTGCTCATATGCCCTACATCCTGCCAGCCCAGGTGGGATCACATTCAGTCTTTACAGAAGGTTTGGTACCAGCACTGAGAGTCCTGATGGATCACTGCTGGGAACCTCAGAACATGCATCTCCCTCTTGCTCACTGAGTGGGTTAGGCCAGCTTGCTCAGTCACTGAACCTAAGGAAAGTGAGCCTGATGGCAGAAGCAACTCACCTGCCTGCTCCAAAGCTACCATCGTTGCCTGCTCTATCAAGTCCCGCTCGATGAAGCTCCTGAAGTCCTCACTGTACACACTCAGATCTGGCAACTGGAATGTGTAGATTGGCATCTCCAGAGGGAACTGTTCATTGTTGCATTCATTTGCTACGTGTGACCGGGCCAAGGAGACAATGGCTGAGCTGGCGTGAGAAATCCCCCGGGAAAGTCGCTTTTCTGCAGGGAAGAAGGAAAGACAGCCAGAGTAAGTCTAAGTGTGGCTCTGTGTACATGCAAATACATGGGAACACACAAAAGTCCTCATGCATGCACACATGACACCCAAACACATGTGTATGCACACACCACACACAAATTTATACATAGGCACACAGATATACACAAGCATATTTCTACCCTGCAGGCCCTTCTGCTGTGCAACTAAAATTTCCACCACCCAGTGTGTCACTTCCTCATGCCTAGCACAGAAGCGCTCAGAGGTGAGCTGCAACTCCACTGCACAAGTGCACATTAAAATTGTCACAGGGCACCAGGCTTGCTTTTGGGTCTGTAGTTACATTTAACTCAATTCATCAGAGCTGTCCTCTCCTAGCATTGAATGGCACAAGGGTGGCTCCTTATTATTATTATTTTTTCCATTTACGTATTTAAAGAAATAAGTGACCTACTCAAGCTTTTTTGCCTGTTTCTAAGATTTTTACTAACGTTCCTCTGATAAACACCTCCCACATGAACATCCTTGGGATATAAACATGAATCTTTACTTGTGTTTCTTTTCCACCTGTAAATACTTATGTCACAGCATTATCAGATATGATGGTCCACTCTGGTCTTGTTCTAGTCTAGGCTTTCTAACCAATGAATAGTAATGCAGTGTAGAATCACCTAAAAAGTATGCATCTTTGTTCTCTTAATGCAGAAAAGCATTTTTACTTTTTAAAGCCCTGTGTTTGATGGCTACATTTAACTTAAACAGGAATTCTTGATGTGGGAAATAATTTTTCTTTGTTACAGTGAGTATTTGTAACTTTTAACAACAGTTCTCTTATTTTCCTCAGGAAAGGAGGATCACCAGTGTTTGGCCTTGATTATTTTATAAACCCTGTGGTGAATTCCTAAGTATATTCCCTTGATTTATAAAGACCCCCATTTTATTTCAGATGAGCCTGCTCACTGGTAAGGATGCCCCCTGGAGGTGCACTGCTAGCGGACATACTATGGACACACAGAAAATCCCAGCCTGCACCTTCCTCCAGAGCAGGAGCTTCCTACATGCTCATTTATAGGATTAGCAGAGAGAAATGACGTTAATAGAATTTGGCTAGAACAGACTAATAGGCAGAGGCTTTTGATCCTGTGTTAGTTTTTAAATTCAAAATTAATTCATAGAAGTCTCATGTATTTGCCCACTTAAATGAATGGAAAGTCAAAGACACAGAATATATTTCAGAATAGATGGTTTTGATTTGCCCGCAATTTCATTCTGAGACAACAGGACTAAATTGTTTTAAATTTTGAGAAAATGCAAAAAGAGATGTAAAATCACAGGCCTTTAAAAAGAAGAAAACTGGAACACTTGGACCTGTCATGTGTTGATGACCATTGTTTCCTCACTTGTTCCAGATCTCTAAGAGCAGGAGCCAAGGAGACCCCAAGTAGATCTGCCTCTTGCATACCATGCTGAGCTCACGTATTTTTCATAGAATTTGTTTTTGAGTCTGAGAAAGAAGAAACTGCCTGGAACTGCCCCATCTTTGGGGTGTAATGGAAATGGACATCAGATGTTAGAGAATCGAGGGGCCATGCACACCCATAATCTGTTGGTCTTGGGTTGGGCATCTTCTCCCCAGTCAGCTCACAAGGCTGCTGCAAAACAGTGGGAATTTTTTAACCAGGGGCAACCATTCTCCTTCTGCATTTAACAATCGGTAACAATTTATCAATTTATAAGATGCAATTAGGATCTTACAAACATTGTGATTAGAGGTAAAAAGTGATTAAGAAAATTTAAACATGAAATATTTGGAATTAGTCTCAAGAAAAAGCATTTTTTAACTAAAACAGATAAATTGAAGATCATATAATTACAAATATATGTTTCTAATTCTGACACCTCTCTGTCCCTATCATCACCTCCACGACTGCACAGTAACCACACATACTCACATACTGACTTTTATTTTTCAGTGCTGGGGATGGAACCCAGTGCCTTCTACGTGCTAGGCAAGTGCACTCAGTCACACTCTCAGCCCTGATTCTTTAAACGTGAACCCAGTGATTCTTCTTTTAGAGGTATAAATGAATAAAACATTTTATAAGAATTACCATGTTCACAGTTGTGCCTCATGAAATAGGAAGATAAAAAAATAAAATCACAGTGGGAGCATGTATAGAATTTCCCACCTGCTGATAAAGCCAACTCCAACATTGATGATTTAGGCCAGGGGAGGTACATGACTGTATTTCTGGTTTTTTTTTTTTTTTTTGTGTGTGTGTGTTTCTAAAGCTCAGGCATCTGGAGCCTAGCTGACTGGGGAGAAGATGCCCCACCCAAGGCCAAGCAAGTCTTAGAGGAAGACTCTAAGGAGTGAATGTTTCATATACAAACCAAGTAATCCAGAGTTTGAACCAGGTCTTCTGTCTGGCTCTGGGGACCCAGGACCCAATATTTCGTTGCTTTAATCACCCTTGGGTCCAGGTACCAGACAATCAAAGACAGGCCCCATGCCTCAGAGCCCACTGAAATGATGGCAACTAGCCAGTCCAAGATCTGCTTGCCTTTCCACAGAACACATAATAAGAGATCTCACCCATGCTCCCCTCCCAACCCTGCTTCCTGACCCACCCTGTGTGCCTCCACATGGAATGCAGTTTCCAGGCAATTGTGAGGAAAACCTTCTTTCCTCCATCCTTTCTGTGTTTGTGTGTCTTACAATACTTGATTAAAATAATCCTGGGTACATTTTAAAGCAGGTGGACAAAACTTTCATTGAGAGACAGATACAAATATTTTAGACTCTGTAGGCCACACAGACTTAGTATTGAATACTCAATAGCATTAAAACAGGCATAAACAATACATATGTGAATGGGCATGAGGGTGTTCCAATAAAGAAATTATTTAGAAAACAGGCAGCAGCCAGATTTTGTTTTAGGGCCATCATTCGCTTACCTATGATTTAGACTGTGGAATGCTTTATTTTATTTTTTTTTATCACACTTCGATTTCTGAAAGACCTCAACTAGGAGAGACATAAACTTGATTCAGAAACTATTTAATTTGTTTTATTAAAAATCAATATATCTGTCTTGTAGACTTATTTTACTATGATAGATTCTTTTTATTTCTTGAAAATAATATCTGGTAAAATTTCAACAGAGCAGGTGCCAGTGACACTTATTAGGCCATGATTCTGTCAATTGCTCTAGAAGCCGAGAAGCAGGTCCTTCTAGTATTCTCACAGGAGGATAAGATAATGGCAAGGATGTTTGCTGCCCGCAAACATATGTTTGAGCAGGAACTTCCGTATTGGCACCTGCCTGGAACTATTGCTGCCTGAGAGGGACTAAGAGCTTAACTCTGTGAGTCTGAAGGCATGGACAGTCTGTAGGCCCTCGGGGAGAATGGAAGAACACACCTGTCAAAGTAGTCCCTCCTGAACCAGATCTAATGGCAGAAAGGAAGCAGACCTTGAGAACAATATAACAAGAAGCACAAGACAGTGCACAAGCCTCAGCATTCTTCCCCTAAACCTTCTCCAGGGATGCATAGGAGCAGAGGGGTGGGAATGGGTGAGGCTCCACAGGCTGGGGCTGGGGAGGGCATTCTGGTTGTGCCTTTGGTCTCCCCAGCAGAGCCCTGGCAGGTCACTGCCTCCCCCATTGTCACTGCAGTGTTGGTGAAGAGCTGCTCGAGCCAATGCCTGCTGAAGGATACTGCCAGGAAGAGGCACCAAAAACAGTGAGCACACATACCCTGACACACCCTGACAGCCTGGCAGTTACCAGAGAGTAGACAGCCCCTGGAAACAAGCCATTTCTTGAACAGTGATGCTGGGAGGTTCCCTGAGGAGAAAAGCCAACTATGGGGAAGACAGCAAGTAGGGAAAGTTTAGAGCCTGAATTAAAACATTCAAGGCTCAGCAATCCCAAGAGTGGGTATATATCCGAAGGAAAGGAAGTGAGTATGTTAAGACATTGCATTCCCATGAACACTGCAGCATAACAGTCAAGAAATGGAACAACCTAAGTGTCCACCAGTGGATGAATAGATAGAGAAAATCTAGTGCATATATGCAACAGAATACCATACAGCCATAAAAGAATGAGATTCTGTCATTTGTGACAACATGGATGAACTAGAGATCATTAAGTGAACTAAGTCAGACACAGAAAGGCAAATTCCACAATATCTCACTCAGGTGTAGAAGCAAAAACAACTGATCTTAAAGAAGTAGAGAGTAAAATAGTGGTTATCAGAGGCTAGGGGTTGGGGGCTGAAAGAAAGATAAACTGAGGTTGGTGATTGGCTACAAAATTACAGCAAGATTGGGTAATAAATTCTAGGGTTCCACAGCAAAAAAGGATTACTGTAGTTAATAATAATGTATTGTGTATTTCAAAAATAGCTAGAAGAAAGGATTTTGAATGTTTATAACACAAAGAAATGACAAATGTTTGAGATGATGGAAATGCTAATTACCCTGATTTGATCATAATACATTGTATATGTGTATTGAGATACCCTCCATACCCCATTAATACATATGAATATTATATGTCAATTTAAAATAAAAGAAAAAATTGAGGCTTTTTCACTTCAGTGCTTTTCTTTCACAGTCTCTTTCAGAGGAAGACTAGTCCAGAGCCCAATGCCTTTGCCTGAAGTATGCTGTGGGCTGATATGGCTGATAACCACAGGCACTAGGAGCTCACAAGGAAATGTGGGAAACATCTGATGAGTGCAAGCATGGTTAAGGGAAGTCCACAAATGGACCAAATTTAAAAATGAACCTCATAAACATGTTCAATGAGATAAAGAGAATATTCGAGTATGAAATGCTACTAATGACAAAGAACTAATTTGTAATGAAAAATGCAAATGTTGACTCAAAGTGGATGCATGTAGAAAATGAATTAGGAGGTCAGGATATCAGGGTCAAGCAAAGCTCTTAGCAGATATGAAATAAGAAGACAATGGAAGAAGGGTTGCAAAGAGTTCAAGGAAAATAATTTGAACTCAGAATTTTTATTCCACTAAACAAAAATGTAAGTCTATCAAGTAAATGTATACAGGCACTTAAGGCCTTAGGAGATTCACTAGGCCAAAACACTCTGGAAGTAGTCTTTGAGGAAATATTCTTTCAGCAACAGAGAAATGAAAATAGACATGTGTCTCTTGAGGACAAGGATATATTCTGAGGAATGCATCATAGGGTAAATTTTACAGAGTGTGCTTATAAGAGACACAGATGATATAAGACATTCTCTTGATGTGGCCGCCTGCAATCAAGAGACATGGTCAACACTACAAGTGTAATGCTGTTGCTAGTGTAACCCGGCACACTGTTTCACACTAAACTATATTTTTATAAGTAGGATCACACTCTAAAATAATGACAAAAAGGATACTATAGCGAAAACCAGTAACACACATTAACAGTCACCTGTTATTTTTTATGCTTTTCTTTTTTTTTGGCAGTGCTGGGGATTGAACATGGGTTTTGCCCATGCTAGGCAAATGCTCTACTGCTGAGCCACATACCTAGCCCATCATATTATCCTTCCTTATCAAGTAACATGTAATTTAATATCAAATATCAATACTTGGTAATGATAATTAATGCATCATACTTTTATATGACTGGCAGTGAAATAGCTCTGCTTACACCAGCATCACCACAAACACATGAATGATGTGCTACACTGTATTATTACATTGGCTGTGACATCAAAGGTGACTGACAAGAAATTCTCAGCTCCATGATAAACTATGGGACCACCATTGTAGGTGTAGATTGTCGTCACCGAAATGTCAGTTTGTGACATGTGACTGCAAATATGAGCAAATGAAGAAGTTAATTACTTCTTTACAAAATATACAAAGGCAACAAAAAGAACCTAAATATGATTAAGGCCAAGTGGAGGTAGAAAGAGGGAAGGTAAGAACACATGGATACACATGTATTTTTCAGGGTAAAATATAGTCGTCAACAAGTTTTTTAAAATCATAAAAAGAAAACCTAAATACAGGTTTTAGTAGATTAGAGGTAATGTTCACCCAAGTAAAAATAGAATGCATACTTTTGAGAAGTAGAAAAAATTAGAAAGAAACAAAAGATAGAAAAGAGAAAAGCACATGAAAAAGCTTGTCAAATAAAACATAAAACGTAAAGAAATACAGATATGAAGAAATTGAAAACTAAATAAACTAATGGTAAACTAAGTGAATTAAATTCCATACTTGAAAGACAAAGACTCTTGAATAATACAAAAAATATGATGAGGTAGGGGAAGGGTGACCACAGACAGAAAAGGCCCAGTGGCCCAGGGCGGGACAGAGCTTCCAATCACTCCTGCAAGGTAGGCGGGCCTGCGACCCACCGGCAGAAGAGGAGCAGCCGCCTGCTGAGAGGCTGAGCCGCCCCCTCCCCCTGCGCCGGCATAGTAGAGGGAACTGGGACCAATCACAGAGCAGGCCCAGCGGCCTGCTGAGGGGCAGAGCCGCCCCCCACCCCCCTCGCCTGCCAGGTAGGGGAAGGGTGACCACCGACAGAAAAGGCCCAGTGGCCCGCGGCGGGACAGAGCTTCCAATCACTCCTGCAAGGTAGGCGGGCCTGCGACCCACTGGCAGAAGAGGAGCAGCCGCCTGCGGAGAGGCTGAGCCACCCACTCCCCCTGCGCCGGCATAGTAGAGGGAACTGGGACCAAACACAAAGCAGGCCCAGCGGCCTGCTGAGGGGCAGAGCCGCCCCCCACCCCCCTCGCCTGCCAGGTAGGGGAAGGGTGACCACCGACAGAAAAGGCCCAGTGGCCTGCGGCGGGACAGAGCTTCCAATCACTCCTGCAAGGTAGGCGGGCCTGCGACCCACCGGCAGAAGAGGTGCAGCCGCCTGCTGAGAGGCTGAGCCGCCCCCTCCCCCTGCGCCGGCATAGTAGAGGGAACTGGGACCAAACACAGAGCAGGCCCAGCGGCCTGCTGAGGGGCAGAGCCGCCCCCCACCCCCCTCGCCTGCCAGGTAGGGGAAGGGTGACCACCGACAGAAAAGGCCCAGTGGCCCGCGGCGGGACAGAGCTTCCTATCACTCCTGCAAGGTAGGCGGGCCTGCGACCCACCGGCAGAAGAGGAGCAGCGGCCTGCTGAGAGGCAGAGCCGCCCCCTCCCCCCCGCGCCTGCAAGGTAGTCGGAACTGAGACCACCATCAGAACAGGTCAGACCTGCAATCGAGAGACAGAACAGGCCCAGTGGCCTGAGGAAGGGTAGAGCCGCCCCCCCCCCACGCCTGCAACAGTAGGCGGACCTGCGACCCACTGGCAGTACAGCCCCAGAGGCCTGCAGAGGGGCAGTGCCGCTGCCTGCGCCTGCAAAGTAGGCAGAACTGCGACCACCGACAGAACAAGCCTAGCGGCCCGCAGAGGGACAGAGCCGCCGCCCGCGCCTGCAAGGACAGCGGACCTGCTACCGACTGGCAGAGCAGGCCCAGCGGCCTGCCGGCGTGGTAGGCACATTGCCCCAATTGGTGGAGGGGCAGAGCCGCCGCCCGCGCCTGCGAGGGAGACTTTGCAACTATACAAGACCAATATAAATATATAGGGGGAAAATTCAATAGCACAACAGTTTCACCAAGAAGAAAGGAACGCGAACAGTATGAAGAGACAAGGAAAGAAAGGACCACAAGCATTGCAGGTCAACTCAACTTTAGAAGAGGTAATAGCTGCAGCTGATGGAATGTCAGATAAAGAATTCAGGATATACATGCTTCAGATGATCTGGAGTCTCAAGGAAGACATCAGACAGCAAAATCAGACAATGAAAGATCACTTCAACAATGAATTACATAAACAAATCCAAGAAGCAAAAGATCAACTATACAGGGAACTAGAGGTTATAAAAAACAAACAAACAGAAATCCTAGAAATGCAGGAAGCAATAAGCCAACTTAAAAACTCAATTGAGAATACTACCAGCAGAGTAGAACACTTAGAAGACAGAACATCAGACAATGAAGATAAAGTATTTCAACTTGAAAAGAACATAGACAGCTCAGCAAGACTGTTAAGAAACCATGAGCAGAACATCCAAGAAATATGGGATAACATCAAGAGACCAAATTTAAGAGTCATTGGGATACAGGAAGGAACAGAGTTTCAAACCAAAGGAATGAGCAATCTATTCAATGAAATAATTCGAGAAAACTTCCCAGACTTGAAGAATGAGACAGAACCCCAAATCCTAGAAGCCTACAGGACGCCGAATGTGCAAAATCATAAGAGACCCACACCTAGACACATTATAATGAAGATGCCCAACATACAGAATAAGGAGAGAATTTTAAAAGCTACAAGAGAAAGGAAGCAGATCACATTTAGGGGTAAGCCAATCAGGATAACAGCTGATCTTTCAACACAGACTCTGAAAGCTAGAAGATCCTGGAATAACATATTTCAAACACTGAAAGAAAATGGGTTCCAACCAAGAATTGTGTTTCCAGCGAAATTAAGCTTCAGGATGGAAGATGAAATTAAAACCTTCCACGATAAACAAAAGTTAAAAGAATTTGCAGCTAGAAAACCATCTCTTCAAAACATCCTTGGCAAAACATTACAGGAAGAGGAAATGGAAAATAACAATGAAAACCAACAGTGGGAGGTAGGACACTAAAGGGGGGAAAATAATCAAAGTGGAAAACAAACCATGTTTAGTAACATAAATAAACAAATATGGCTGGAAGAACAACCCATATCTCAATAATAACCCTAAATGTTAATGGCTTAAACTCACCAATCAAGAGACACAGGCTAGTAGAATGGATCACAAAACAAGACCCAACAATATGCTGCCTACAGGAGACGCATTTGATAGGAAAAGACATACATAGGCTGAAGGTGAAAGGTTGGGAAAAATCATATCACTCATATGGACTTCGGAAACAAGCAGGAGTATCCATACTCATATCAAATAAAATAGATTTTAAGCCAAAGTTAATCAAAAGGGATAAAGAGGGACACTACATACTGCTCAAGGGAACCATACACCAACAAGACATAACAATCATAAATATATATGCCCCAAACAATGGTGCAGCTATGTTCATCAAACAAACTCTTCTCAAGTTCAAGAGTCTAATAGACCACCATACAATAATCATGGGAGACTTCAACACACCTCTCTCACCACTGGACAGATCTTCCAAACAAAAGTTGAATAAGGAAACTATAGAACTCAATAACACAATTAATAACCTAGACTTAATTGACATATATAGAATATACCACCCAACATCAAACAGTTACACTTTTTTCTCAGCAGCACATGGATCCTTCTCAAAAATAGATCATATATTATGCCACAGGGAAACTCTTAGACAATACAAAGGAGTAGAGATAATACCATGCATCCTATCTGATCATAATGGAATGGAACTGAAAATCAACGATAAAAGAAGGAAGGAAAAAGAATATATCACTTGGAGAATGAACAATAGGTTACTGAATGATCAATGGGTTATAGAAGACATCAAGGAGGAAATTAAAAAATTCTTAGAGATTAATGAAAACACAGACACAACATATCGGAATCTATGGGACACATTGAAAGCAGTTCTAAGAGGAAAATTCATTGCTTGGAGTTCATTCCTTAAAACAAGAAAAAACCAACAAATAAATGATCTCATACTTCATCTCAAAATCCTAGAAAAAGAAGAGCAAAACAACAGCAAAAGAAGTAGAAGGCAAGAAATAATTAAAATCAGAGCTGAAATTAATGAAATCGAAACAAAAGAAACAATTGAAAAAATTGACAAAACTAAAAGTTGGTTCTTTGAAAAAATAAACAAAATCGACAGACCCTTAGCCATGCTAGCGAAGAGAAGAAGAGAGAGAACTCAAATCACTAACATACGGGATGAAAGAGGCAATATCACAACAGACACTTCAGAAATACAGAAGATAATCAAAAATTATTTTGAATCCTTATACTCCAATAAATTAGAAGATAGTGAAGGCATAGATAAATTTCTTAAGTCATATGATCTGCCCAGATTGAGTCAGGAGGATATAGACAACCTAAACAGACCAATATCAATTGAGGAAATAGAAGAAACCATCAAAAGACTACCAACTAAGAAAAGCCCAGGACAGGATGGGTATACAGCAGAGTTTTACAAAACCTTTAAAGAGGAACTAATACCAATACTTTTCAAGCTACTTCAGGAAATAGAAAAAGAGGGAGAACTTCCAAATTCATTCTACGAGGCCAACATCACCCTGATACCTAAACCAGACAAAGACACTTCAAAGAAAGAAAACTACAGACCAATATCTCTAATGAACCTAGATGCAAAAATCCTCAATAAAATTCTGGCCACTCGGATACAAAGGCACATCAAAAAAATTGTGCACCATGATCAAGTAGGATTCATCCCTGGGATGCAAGGCTGGTTCAATATAAGGAAATCAATAAATGTTATTCACCACATCAATAGACTTAAAAATAAGAACCATATGATCATCTCGATAGATGCGGAAAAAGCATTCGACAAAGTACAGCATCCCTTTATGTTCAAAACTCTAGAAAAACTAGGGATAACAGGAACATACCTCAATATTGTAAAAGCAATCTATGCTAAGCCTCAGGCTAGCATCATTCTGAATGGAGAAAAATTGAAGGCATTCCCTCTAAAATCTGGAACAAGACAGGGATGCCCTCTCTCACCACTTCTGTTCAACATAGTTCTCGAAACACTGGCCAGAGCAATTAGACAGACGAAAGAAATTAAAGGCATCAAAATAGGAAAAGAAGAACTTAAATTATCACTATTTGCAGATGACATGATTCTATACCTAGCAGACCCAAAAGGGTCTACAAAGAAACTATTAGAGCTAATAAATGAATTCAGCAAAGTGGCAGGATATAAAATCAACACGCATAAATCAAAGGCATTCCTGTATATCAGCGACAAATCCTCTGAAATGGAAATGAGGACAACCACTCCATTCACAATATCTTCAAAAAAAATAAAATACTTGGGAATCAACCTAACAAAAGAGGTGAAAGACTTATACAATGAAAACTACAGAACCCTAAAGAGAGAAATAGAAGAAGATCTTAGAAGATGGAAAAATATACCCTGTTCATGGATAGGCAGAACTAACATCATCAAAATGGCGATATTACCAAAAGTTCTCTATAGGTTTAATGCAATGCCAATCAAAATCCCAACGGCATTTCTTGTAGAAATAGAGAAAGCAATCATGAAATTCATATGGAAAAATAAAAGACCCAGAATAGCAAAAACAATGCTAAGCAGGAAGTGTGAATCAGGCGGTATAGCGATACCAGACTTCAAACTATATTACAGAGCAATAGTAACAAAAACAGCATGGTACTGGTACCAAAACAGGCGGGTGGACCAATGGTACAGAATAGAGGACACAGAAACCAATCCACAAAACTACAACTATCTTATATTTGATAAAGGGTCTAAAAGCATGCAATGGAGGAAGGATAGCATCTTCAACAAATGGTGCTGGGAAAACTGGAAATCCATATGCAACAAAATGAAACTGAATCCCTTTCTCTCGCCATGCACAAAAGTTAATTCAAAATGGATCAAGGAGCTTGATATCAAATCAGAGACGCGCCGTCTGATAGAAGAAAAAGTTGGCTACGATCTACAGTCGGTGGGGTCGGGCTCCAAATTCCTCAATAGGACACCCATAGCACAAAAGTTAATAACTAGAATCAACAAATGGGACTTACTCAAACTAAAAAGTTTTTTCTCAGCAAAAGATACAATAAGAGAGGTAAATAGAGAGCCTACATCCTGGGAACAAATCTTTACTCCTCACACTTCAGATAGAGCCCTAATATCCAGAGTATACAAAGAGCTCAAAAAATTAGACAATAAGAGAACAAACAACCCAATCAACAAATGGGCCAAGGACCTGAACAGACACTTCTCAGAGGAGGACATACAGTCAATCAACAAGTACATGAAAAAATGCTCACCATCTCTAGCAGTCAGAGAAATGCAAATCAAAACCACCCTAAGATACCATCTCACTCCAGTTAGATTGGCAGCCATTATGAAGTCAAACAACAACAAGTGCTGGCGAGGATGTGGGGAAAAGGGTACACTTGTACATTGCTGGTGGGACTGCAAATTGGTGCAGCCAATTTGGAAAGCAGTATGGAGATTTCTTGGAAAGCTGGGAATGGAGCCACCATTTGACCCAGCTATTCCCCTTCTCGGTCTATTCCCTAAAGACCTAAAAAGAGCATGCTACAGGGACACTGCTACATCGATGTTCATAGCAGCACAATTCACAATAGCTAGACTGTGGAACCAACCTAGATGCCCTTCAATGGATGAATGGATAAAAAAAATGTGGCATTTATACACAATGGAGTATTACTCTGCATTAAAAAATGACAAAATCATAGAATTTACAGGGAAATGGATGGCATTAGAGCAGATTATGCTAAGTGAAGCTAGCCAATCCCTAAAAAACAAATGTCAAATGTCTTCTTTGATATAAGGAGAGTAACTAAGAACAGAGTAGGGTCGAAGAGCATGAGAAGAAGATTAACATTAAACAGGGATGAGAGGTGGGAGGGAAAGGGAGAGAGAAGGGAAAATGCATGGAAATGGAAGGAGACCCTCAGAGTTATACAAAAGTACATACAAGAGGAAGTGAGGGGAAGGGGAAAAATAATACAAGGGGGACAAACGAATGTCAGTAAAGGGGGCAGAGAGAGAAGAGGGGAGGGGAGGGGAGGGGAGGGGAGGGGAGGGGAGGGGGGATAGTAGAGGATAGGAAAGACAGCAGAATACAACAGACACTAGTATGGCAATATGTAAATCAATGGATGTGTAACTGATGTGATTCTGCAATCTGCATATGGGGTAAAAATGGGAGCTCATAACCCACTTGAATCAAATTGTGAAATATGATATATCAAGAACTATGTAATGTTTTGAACAGCCAACAATAAAAAATTAAAAAAAAATATGATGATAAATAATCTTCAAGAACTACATTTACTATGAAAAGATAAGAAAAGTTTGAAAATAACTTAGAAAATGACATTCTAGGCAAATATGAACCAACGGAAAGCAAGGGTAATAGTGTAATATCAACAAGAACCGATTAAAGGATAAAATCTTTACATGAGACAAAGTGTCAACTTATATACTGGTAAAATAAGAACGCTAGAGAAGATGATCTAACACTTATAAAAACATATGCATCTATCCATATAACCTCAAGAGAAATACAGAAAAAAGGATAAGATTAAGGGAGAAAAAAGATAATGCATATTATAATTTCTAACTCAATTGTGGTTTTTTTTTTTTAGACAACAGGGTAAGCAGACAAAAGAACAATCTAAGATAGCTTAGATAATGAAGCTGAACTACAGAAATGAAGACAACATTTACAATAATTTTGGAGGGTCTCCCTTAACATGAGAGGACAAAACTGAACCAATTAGGTAAATATTAAAGAAGAATTCAAAATAATTTTAGATGATATGATTTTTATATATCTAGAAAACCCAATTCATCCCCTGGAACTCGCTGTTAATATTAAGAGAATTTACATAGGTGACTGAATAAAAGATAAGTAAAAAATGAGTTGCTTTTTCTATACCTAGTCTTAACAGTAAATGAGTACATGAAGAAGTATAATAATGTTCTGGAATGGGAGAAAAATATCACAAATGCCAATTATTCTTAATCCATTTTGTCCCATTGTCTCAGGTGCAATATATCTATTAAAATCTAAATATATATGATATATAATCACTCAAAAGAATAAAATTATATATTATTTATGATATAATAATATTAACTAATATAATACTGAAGGTAAGCTCTAGCTTATTATTTGTAAGTTATTTTAATGCACCTGTATCATTTTGTTACAATGTTAGTAGAATTAAAAGCTTGGGACTTAAGGGTTAAAATAAAATAAAATTTTATTTTAAAAACCAAACTGCCTAACAAACAAATTCAATTTCAATCACACTTGCAAATTCAAGGTTTATATGGCAGAAAACACATGCAAAAATAGTGAAAAATTTTGAAAAATCAATAAATAGGTTTGCTTTAGCATAGAGTGATACTATATAAAACTATAAGTTAGAGGTAACAAGCTGGGCAAGACACATGGGTGAACAGGACAGAGTCCTGGAACAGATTCTGGTATATTTGGTAATTTAATATATGGAATAGTTGTCATTTCAGTTCAGTGGATAAAGGATGCTTTGTTCAATAAAGATGCTTGAATAATTCAATCTCATTCCAGAAGAAATCAGAACAAAATCCTCTGCTATTATTTATAGAAATTTCAAACTGATGAAAAGACCTGAAGAATGAAATTTGAAAACAAACATTATTGGACAACGTTGTGGTGACTTTATATTCCAGGAGACTTTCTAAAGCAAGAGAGGAGCTCTCTATCCATGAATATATAATAATGTAAACATTCTGAATGCCAAAGAGTTCTGTAAACAAAGTCATAAGGCAAGTGATCCTGTGGGACACACACATATAAATACATATGTGTTGCAGGCTTCATTGAAGAGAAAGCTACAAGTTGATAAGGAAAAGCAAACCAATCAAAGGAAAAATGGACTAGATATGCAAACAGGTAGGATGCATAATGGAAAACCAAACTGCCTAACAGACAAATTTTGAGATTAAGCTTAAAATAAGACACCACTTTTCACCCTTGAGAACAGAAACACAGGTAAAACCATAGCAATAACTTCCAGTGCTGGCTAGCATGAGGGAGACACTCAAATTCACACACAGCAAGCCTAAATGTTTTTAGAAAGAAATCCTAATATTATTAAGCTAAAAACATACATATGTTTGTATGCCTGCCTACACTGGAATGCTAACCTACAGATAGAAAAACATCAGCATGGACTGAGGAGATAGCTCGGTTGATAGAGTGCTTGCCTAGCACACAGGCCCTGCGTTCAATCCCCAGCACCACCACCACCACAAAAAAAAAAAAAAAGCTTACCAGCATATAAGATTTACAGGTATAAAGCTAGTTATTTACACATTACTTATAGAGGTGAAAATGGATGACAACAACAACAAAAAACCCAAATGAAAACCTGGATAACCATTTTATAGGTCTAAAAATTATACTACAGAGTAAAATTTAGCTATTAAAAGAATATGTTCATGATTTATTGCTCAGGAAATAATCACTTCGCAGTATACGATATGCATTTTACTCTGATGTGTTTGCCTTTTGAACATACCTAGCAGACCTGGATGATCAGTAGTTATTACTCTGGTAAGATTTGGGAATTAGGAGAAGAAAAAGTTTCCTTTTATATTGCCATATTCTTCCTTTGTTACAATAAGCATATCTTACTGTTGTAATGAAAAAAAAAAAAAAGAATAATAGAGAAGTTGAAGCACAGGGAACAAGGAACATGATGTTGAACAGAGTTGAAGACCAAGCTGCTTGGGATATAATTGAAAGAACTACAGATGTTTGGTCTGGAAAAATCAGGACTCTAGGAGGAATGCTAGTCTTCAATCTCTTAAAAGACTTGTTTTTCAAAGGAAAGGAATTGGATTCACATTCCTGCTTTTGGAGGCAGAGGTAACAGCTGTGGATGTATGCTGTGAAGACATTTCAGCCTACCGTGAGGAAGGATGTACTGAGGGTCCAATTTATTTGCAGCAGGGAACTGATGATCTGGCTATTCTTTGGAACCCCAATCTACCTGCAAACCATGGTGCACCACTCCAGGCAGCTGTACCTTGGGCAATGTCGTCCTGCCTCTGCAGGCAGGGCCGCTCCACCTTGTGCCCAGGCTGGGGCAGCTCCCGCTCAGGCTGCTTGGGGCACCTCCCTTCATTGAACACATGTGGCAGGTTGGCTGTGTGCACCTGTCGGAGTTGCTCATAGTCGCTTAGAGCAGCTGTCAGGTCCCAGTTTTTGCCTATGGATTAGAATGACAAGAATTATTATTAAGCCTATTAATGCATGAATAATGATATCAGTGAAGAAAAGAACCATGGGAAGAAAGGGTGCCCATTAGTGCATTAACTAATGACCTTCTCACCAGTAGTTCTCATTTTTCAAGGGGGTAATTGTCTTCTGCAGTCTTTGAAAGTAGAATTTTTTACCCACAAATAATGACCTGAAATATGTGAATTTCTAGTCTCTAGTCTCATCTCCCCCGCCCCACACACATTATGTGCCTAATTATCCTATCCTATCCCCCTTTGAAAATGGCAAGGAAGAACATCAAAGTGGCATGGCGTTGATTTGAGACACTTACAATGGAATCTGGAGGACTTGTTAAGCCACATACTAGGCACATACCCACACAGATAGATGCTGACCTTGGGGGCTGTGCTGGACCAGGACTCTGGAAGGAAGTTCACTAGCCTTTGTAATAGTTGTGAACTCTCCACCACCCTGCCAGAGGCTGAGATCCTGTCCTATCCTTCTCTTAAAAACTCTTTTCACACCAGTCATGATTCCTGACAAAGTGAGGTAATTAATGCCCCATTTTGCATTCTAAGTTATAAAAGGAGCTCCAATATTCTAAAACCTTGGAGCATATTTTGAAGGCTACAAATTTGGTGTCTCCCATTGCAACCCTAATAAACCCCAAATAAATGTAATTTTTCTTAATTAACTACCTTGATTTTCTCTTAGTTGGGAGGAATAAAGCATAAAGTAAAAAAGAAAATAAAAAGAAACAGAATCCCAAAGTTTCTTTGTTTTTTTTCTATTATTATTATTATTAATTTTAACCTTAACATGGGAAAAGCAGCAGCTTGGGAGATATTCCGATCTTAACAGCCTTAGTCACAGGCTGTGTGTGGGGAGAGATGTCCAGTTTAGTGCACAGGCTCACAAATCACAGTCCCTGCCCACCAGGTGCTGCATTGACACTTCACAGTGTCTATAAAAATGGTAAAAGGTGGAAAGTAGAATCATTTGCAGTTGTCTCGGCTGTAATACATGGGAATACAAAGACAACGTTGAAAGTTGACATAGCAAATATACATGAAAGCGTGTTTAATGGTACAAAGCCAACAGTAAAATGGAGAAAAGATATTCTACTGATTTAAGAAGGGATTGTAGGAGAGAGAGAGTGAGGAGGGTATAGAAAGAAGACACAAACCCATTTCATTGAAGAATATCATAGAGAATGAATTAATATGTCTAAAAAAAGGAAATAGTATATTATGTAGACTTTTAGAAAGTAAACATTATTAATAAACAATTTTTCTAAATAGCAGAAAAATATTTTTACATAAAAAGCTAAGAGAACATGAAAGACATTTGAAATATTTTTATTGGTGCATTATAATTACAAACAATAGCGGGATTTGTTCCTACCTATTTGTACATGCACACAATATAACAATATAATTTGGTTAATTTCATTCCCTAATATCTCCCTTTCCTATTCTTACTCCTCTCTTCTGGTCCCCTTCTTCTACTCTATCATTCTCCCTTCTATTTTCAAGAGATCCTTCCCCTACCACCTTTTTTTTTTTTTGAAATATTTACATATAGAAATAGAGAATATAATACAACTAGACAAATAGCAATAAATTAAAGTAGGCTTAACATAACTATTCAAAGAAAAAGATGTTCACATAATCTCAGGAAGGAAAGACTAGCTTTTGCTACATATAAGAGACACATCTAGAGCAAAGTGACTTAGAAAGGTGACATCCAAAAGTGATGCTCATTGGTTTATCAGATCTACCAGACAGAGACAAAAACACCACCGGAGAGAGCATCCTCTTGTACCAACATTGGAGGATTCAGTTCCCAAAGCATTAATGAAAATGGAGAAAGCAATTTTATAAGGCTTAAGGTTCAATTTACAATAAAGATGTGTTAGTCATGTCTTTTATTTTCTGAACTTTATAATGCTTTTACATCTTGGAGTCTTGTTGACAGGGAGAATGTCCCCTCCAGGGTCAGTTAATTCCTAAAGATAGAAAGAGACTCCTCTGCAGGCCTGTGAACTTTTTATAGACAACAATCAATCCAAAGCCCACAATCCCTAATTGGGCTCCTTTATTGGTCTGTTCCATTCTTGTCCGATATTCCCTGGCTCTAATCACCCAAGGGCCAGGTACCAACAACATGAACAGTTCTACCCTTGGAACCTGCTGAAATTATTAGACTAGCTGATTCTAAACCTGCGTATCCTGCCTTGCCCATTCCTCCCCACAGAAACCATTAAAATGGCTTTGTCTATGTTTTACCTTTACTCCCTCTTCCTCCTGACAGACCCTGGTGCTTCCCTGTGTGGCCCTGCATGATATGCTGTGCCTCCTGCTTCTAGGGAAAACTTCCTTTATGATACTTACTTCAGTATCTGCATATCTAATTAAAACAAATTTCAGGTATATATGCAAACAGAAGACATGTGAGGTATTAAGAAGTAAAAATTACCAGAAGACTCTGAGATAAACACACTGACATATACCTGTTACAGAGAGAATGTCATAGATAGCAGGACAGATTTTTTTTTTTCCAGTGCTGGGTATGGAACCCAGGGCCTTGCACACATTAGGCAAGTGGTCTACCACTGAGTTACACCCCCAGGGTACAGGATAGATTCCAATGCAGTCACAATCAACCTCCAAAACCTGGGGGCAAAATGACAAAGGATTCATCTTTTCTTGTGCTCCCCATTTACCATGCACTGGCCTAGCTCTGTGCCACCTTCTCACTTCAGGATTCAGGGTGATAGGGTGACCATTCTTCACTATGGCCTATCTTTTTGGAAGAGGGACAAAAAGCCAGAGAACATATCTTACCAATAGGAGCACTCTTGTCCAGAAGTGACATCACTTCTCTAATAATCCATGACTAGAACTCATCACAGGGTCCTATCTAACCCTGGGGGCCAGGAAGGATGTCCTTCCATGTGCCCATAAGGGGTAGTCACAGAGTAGGACAGTCTATGAACAGTACTGATGATAAATACATTGGATATAAAATTAATATATTTGAATAAAAAGGCCTTAATATATCAACATAATTGAAGAGAATAGTTTGTTCATAGTGGCAAAGATAAAACATTGAAGAATAAATTTAAATGTATAAAACACATATGGGGACACTCATAATACTTCTGAAAGGCAGAAAAGTAAAACTGCATGTGCTGTGTCCTTAGTTTTTTTTTTTTTTGGGGGGGGGGATGGGGGTTGTACTAGGATTTATTGAATAATGAATTCCAGGTCTGCCAGGTTTCCTTACTTGCACTGCTGCTTTGGTTCACCTTTATCCTTAGTAACATCCTAACAGGCGAAGACTTTGCTGCTGAATCCCCAACCTGCCCATCCCTGGACCTAGACTTCCCTCTACCTCATTTCCAAATAAGCACTCAGTAACTTGAAGCCACAGGAAGCCCTCAGGGCAAAAGCAGCTGTGCTTGCAGTCACCTTTCAGGTGAGGGCCAGGAGACACTGTCACTTCTACCATCTCCCTTAGTAGAAACAGAGGAGGATGAGACATAGGCAAAGTCATTTGGGGCTTTTATGTAAATCTTAAATCCTGAATTAAGAGTGCTCACTGTCTCTGAGAACCAAAACAAACCTACCTGCCCACTCAGGTTCCCAACATGAAGATACCTTTCTCTCTGCACTTCCCAGATGCTTCTAATAGGAATGTCCTGGAGGAGACAGTGCCACTGCATGGGTGGATCCTGGACAGTATGCAGCATAATGGAGGCCATGGTCTCCTCCTCTGCTTGGCTAGACATCCTCATTGCCTTGGCTGAAACGTGACCTTTGCCTCCTTGGAACCCTGGAACCCCCGTCAAGGAGGTTAAGGAGCAGGCCACAGTGGGAGAAAGGCTAGTGTGGAGAGTGTCCAGTGTGGCCCTGGGAAGGCCCGGGAAGGTGGAATCAGGCAGAAGGCGGACAAACAAGCAGCCCAGGTACTTCTGGGGGATAGGCAGGACCTGTGCCAGCGTCTCACCCCTCTGGGATAAAGGGCCGAATCAGTTCTGGATCCAACAGCGACTCCTCAAGAGGCCGGTCCACATGGAAGTCATGGACATGAGGAGGTCCCGGGTAGGCCTTAGGAGCAGGCCCCCCTCGGCGCTGGGGAATTGGCAGCTCAAATGGGTGGACAGGAAGGGGAGCTGTGAAGAAGTATTGATGCAGGAGAGCCTGGGAGGCTGCAATGTGCTGGAAAGGAGGGTAGAGGAGGAACTGACCCAGCAGGTCCAAGGCCTGAAGAGAGGCGTCTGACAGGACCTCCTCCAGGGGCACTGGCGCCTGTTCCTTAAAGGAGATCTTGTTGTAGTCTGGCAGCTCTGTGATCTCTGGCCAGACTTGAGGGCTAGGGGTGCCCAAGATGCGAAGCACACAGCAAAGCTGTTCAATGTCGTTCTCTCCGGGGAAAAGAGGGGACCCATTCAATAGCTCCCCCATGATGCAGCCCACAGCCCATAGGTCAACGCCCTGGTCATATTGGCGGGCACCATACAGGAGCTCAGGGGCTCGGTACCACCTGGTAGCCACCTGGTGTGTGTAGAGGCGGCTGCCATCAGGAGAAAAGACCCAGGCCAGACCAAAGTCTGCTATCTTGAACTGGCCTGAAGCATTGATGAGCAGATTGGCAGTTTTCAGATCCCGATGCACAATGTTGTTGGCATGGCAGAAGGCCACACCCTTGAGCAGCATTTGCAGGTAGCTCTTGACCTGTGCTGGAGCCAGCGGCCTCTGGGCATGCACACCACCTCTTCCAGGTCTGACAGCATGAACTCGAAGGCCAGCACGAAGCCTGCACCATGCGGGAACACGGCCTTCAGCTGCACCACATACTGATTTTCCTCAATTTCCTGCAAAGCCTTGATCTCCTGCAGGGCCTGGTTGGGGATGCCATCCTCTAGCCACCGCAGGGCCACCTTCTTGAGGGCAACAATCTCGCCAGTCTCTATGTGCTTGGCCTTGAAGATGACGCCGTGGGCGCCCTCCCCGATGCGGCCCAGGATGTAGTACTGGTCCATCAGCCCTTAGTTTTTAAGCCTCAATATCATAACCTCTTCTTGAGCTAACATATATTTAATATGATTCCAACATAAATAGTATTTTTCTTTAGAATCAGACATGCTGATTTTAATGTTCATTTGGAAAAATAAGCGAAAATAACCAGGTAATGTTTGAAAAAGAAGAGCAAAGAGAGGAGATGGACGCTCCCAGACATTGAAGCTCACTCTGCCGCCTCAGTACCTGGTCTATCCCTCAGGATCGGACATAAGGGAGCTACTGAAGAGCCCCAGAGACTCAATTACATGCAGAATGTCAAAAGACAAACGCTGATGGGGACAAATATTTGTAACTCATATCACATACAAGAGGCTTATTTCTGAAGTAGGTCAGTTCCCAGAAAAATCTATGGAGGAAATTCACAGACAGGAAGCTCGTGGGAGGTGAAGTTGGCAATGGCTGCTGACCCACAGGGACATGCAGAGCCTCTGCCAAGTTTATGGGCAGTGCAGAGCGGGGATGGCTCCTCACCTGGGTCCACACAGAGACATGAGTTTCTAGCATTTGCACCAGATGAGAAACAGTATCTGAGATGGTTATAATCCCAGGGAGAACCTTGGGCCAGGTGACTTCTTTGGGGGAAAATGCTGATGAGGGACTGAACTGTGAGCCATCAGCAACACCTCTCCCAACTCAGGCTGGGAGGCCTGGGTTCCTCAATGAGGGATCTGAGCTCTGGAGAAAACATTACAATTCCTGCTTTTGTGAGTGTGTATGTGTGTGTTTTGTCCAGAAACAAACAAATAAAAATTAACAAAATCTTTGATTTTGAAATAATTTGAATGAATTAGCTATCTAAAATCAATAGTTAAAAAAAGTTTTAAAACTTAAAAATAAGGTTAAGATCCTAAGTATATTAGGCATAATAGAATGGGAACTTTTTCATAATATTGAGTTGGACACATTGCCAGAGCAAAGAGAGGAGATGGACGCTCCCAGACACTGAAGCTCACTCTGCCGCCTCAATACCTGATCTATGCACAAAAACTTCATCTGTATATTTTTTCAGGCAACAATTTTGGATTCTATATCTGTTAAATACAGACAAAGAGTTCATGGAAAAATAACAAATGGCCCCTAAACACAGAAAAGATGCTTATAATTTCATCCACTAAAAGATATGCAAATTACAAATACATGGAAAAACCATTTTACAGATACCTAAATGGCAAAAAGCAATAGTTGGCAACCCACCTGGTTACCAGTCTGGATAAACAGGCTTGCGCATCCACTTGCTGGTGGCAATGCACATTATAAATCCTTAGTATTCATCAAAGATATAGATGCTTTTATCCATGGCCCAGAAATTCAATTTCTGGGAATTTATCCTACAGAAATACCTGTATATATGTATACATGAAAATGAAGTATGTGCAATGTCACTGTAGCATTGTTTATAATGGCAAATAATGGAAATAAGCCAAGTGCCTATCTACAGAAAGAATATTTAAGTACACTGGAGTATGTGCTTCCTGACACAGTGTTATGCTAGTGTATGAAAGAATGAGGAAGCTGCATGGAAGGATAGCTAGCCTACATTAAGGAGTAAAAATATTTATAATCTTACCTTGGAGTAAAGACAGAAATATGTACATATTCATTTTATACACACATACACACACAACACATAAATATACATATGCATGCATATGTATATGTGTATATATATATTTGTTAATATCTGTATTTGTAAATGTATATACACACATGTATAGATATTTATATTTGCACATGCAAATGCTGGAAGAGTAAATAAGAAAGCAACACAGGTGGTGACCCAGGGGTCAGAGAACAGTGGGCACACAGGACAAAAAGAGGGCAGTATTTTCAATGTCTTCTTTTGATTTTGAAACATTTTAAATGAATTAGCTATCTAAAACCAATAGTAAAAAAAAAGTTTTAAAACTTAAAAATGAGGAAGGTTTAAAATTTCAAGTATATTAGGTATAATAGAATGGGAACTTTTTCATAATATTGAGTTGGTCACATTGCCAGAAATAAAAAACAAACAAACAAACAAAAACTTCATCCATATATTTTTTTCAGCAACAATTTTGGATTCTATAGCTGTTAAATACAGACAGAAATACAAAGAACCAGTTGAAATAATTGATCTCTAAATCAGCTGATATTGATAATGTTAATACTAATTAGCTTATTTTTATAGAAATATGGAAAAAGAAATTATCCCAAAGTTTGCCCAAACTAATCTTCCAGTAGGTCCTAGGCTACTGCATGCTTGTGTATTCTGAACTGAAATGAGGTTACTGATGTTTTGTTTAAGAATTTTTAATAGAGAACACTTAAAAATTATTGGTGTCATTTTGTATTCCATGGCCAAATCTAGTGGTTAGTGTATGCAGTATATGTGGAAGGACAAGAGATTTGTGTTTGCTCTTTGACCCTCTATAATATAGATTTTGTGCACATCACTCTACTGACCAGTTATTTTCAAGACTTCTATATAGTAAATCCAAGGTCTTGGCTGCCATTCAATATAGCTAACTTCTACTACCTTTTTGATTCACTCTCTTCTTACTTATTCCAAGACAGCACCCTCTCCTAATCATCCTCTTATGTCAAAAGGCTGCTCTAGTACTTTCTATTTAATAGTGTCTCCTCCTCTTTCACCTCTGGATGTTGTCATTCCTTAGAGCTCAGATCTGGACCAGATTCTATTGTGAAGCATTTGAAAGCATTTTTTTTAAATGTCTGACTTAAAAGCATGCATATTAAGGAGAACAGCTGACTTGTGCTGTTCGTCCCCATGGTTACTACCTTGAAAGTTGACATGGTACCTGGAGCTGTGGCAACCATCTTGTAAACATGAAGTAACAAACATGGTCTGCTAGGCCACTAGCCAAGAACAGTTTGAATGAAAACGAATAAAAAACTTGAATAAGAGTCTGGATGAATTCCTGGCAGTAGTCACCTCTTCTTTTATTGTCAGAAAAGAAATATGTATGTATGTATGTATATGCACGTGCGCGCACACACACACACACGCACACATTCAGATGCATCAAAATCTACCTGATCATTTAAAAAGAACTAGTGTACATATGTAATAGATTTGGGGAGATTTCAGGGAAGGACTGCTGAGTAAGAAGGGTAGTATGCTGCAAAATATGCTCAGTGCAATCCAGTCTAGCAAATCACAGTGAACCCAGTCCTGTTTGACCCATGCTATGTCCTACCATGGTCAATTTTGTACAATTGAAGCATTTATCTAACCCCATCCCCTATCTCTACTTGCTGGCAGCTGACTCTTCCCAGAATCCTCTGCCCCTCAATTTATTTCCAGTGACACCCTCCAGCAAGGGATACTAGTGCAAGATCTGGAATGTGGAAGAGGACAGGCTGCTTTTCTATGGAAGCAGTTGCAAGCACATACCTGGGCAAAGAGCAGAAATGAGATTTGATGTAGGTTCCAGCAAACTCCTGTGAAACATCTGCTTTGGGAATCTAAGCCACTGAGACAGTGGTGGTAGAGGTGTCCCTTGGGACTCCCAAGGATTCCTTAATTACCAGTGAATGCCAGTGAACTTTCTGTTGGTAGCAAGGCTTTTCCATATTCCTGTATTTTCCCTGGTTGTGAAAACCTCAAGTTCCCCTTTCTCCTTGGAAGACCTAGAGCAGCTTCTATTTCCTTGAACAAATGCTGATGGATATAGAACATGGTTCTGTAAATGGTTTCAGAAACACAGAGATGAGATGAGATCCCTGATGATGGAAAGAATGGCATAGGACTTGCCCTTCTGGAAAGGAAAAAGGGTGAGATGGGCTTTTATCTGAGCTCCAGACTTGGCTGTGGAGCCAGAGTTTCCTTGACCTCCCTTAAGGAACCGCTTAGCTCTTCCAGCTATGGTGGCATTGATTCCAAAAGCTGAAATTTTTGATATTGCAAGTTGCAGAATCATACAAGTTGAACTCAAAGCCTGTCTAGATCTCCTGTGAACACAGTAGGACCATGATCAAGACAGCTGGATGGGATCCCAAGAATGTTTAGGTTGGTTCTGAGCAACCTGAAGACCTCAAATCCTTATCATCCTGAGTCCCTCTGGATGAGCAGAAGAGTCCCTCATCACTTGCTGAGGCTAGCGTCTCCTTGTCTGAAGGCCTGGTAAGGACCACATCCGAGCAGATGTACGATGGGAAGATAATCAAGTCACCTTAAAACCTAGCATATATATATATATTTTGGTTACCAGATCCATAACTAGGAAGACAGGAAATATCAGACACATTGAAAGAATACCAAGTTTTTTTTTTCCAGTAAAAATATGAAAAATGTATAGGAGTAGATTTACAAATGTTAAACCAGGACTTTTCCTGCATAGCACCAGTAGAAACTAAAGCTGAGCCCTTTAGATATAAAGTTCTGGGTGCTGGCAGGGGGTGGGGGGGTGGCAGACGCAGTGGATGAAAATGTTACACACTTGTCACCAGATTCTTCAAAGGGCAGAGTTCCAGATCATGAGAGTTTATTTATTTATTGCTTAGTTACTTATCTAGGGTATACATGAATCCCTTGTGCCCCTTTCCCGTCTTTGCCATAGGACATAAGGTAGACAAGCAGGGATGGAGTTGTTAATTTACAGCTCTGTTTACCAGAGTTGGGCTATGATCAAGCCAGGTGAGGAAGGAACAAAACTCAAAAAGGATTTAGTGACTTTTGGGACTCTGTATTTTCCCTTTTTAGTGAAAAGTGGGTGCATCTATGGGGGTTAGTGAGATATGAGGTCATTGCTCTTGCTTGCTAGTGTAAATATGGGTCCAAGGATATGGATGGATAAGAACATGACAAAAAGTGTGGGTAGCGCTAGAGAGCCTCTTACCAACTGGACCATTGTCCTTCCTGTGTCCTCCCCTTACCCCATTCTCCTCTGTGTAATTCAGGAGAAGCCTGGAATGGAACTTCCCAGATTGGTTTCCTGATAAGTTCCAGTTTTTAAATGAAAAGTGCTTGTGCACTATTTGGAAGAGAGCAAGAGAAGCCACCATACTCGGAGGTTAGCAGGGAGAAGCAACAGCTCCTAGATGAACTTCAGGGGATCGTGTTCTCGGTAACTGAGATGGTGACAGTGGCTTTGATTGTGAGTCACAGCTGATTCCAGTAGAGTGCCTGCAAATTACCTGCCTTGCAGCTTTGGTTCAGTAGAAGGCCAGCAGTGGCAGCATGGCCTCTCTGGATTCCCCAAGGTTGAGTACAACTTGTCAGTCAACTGCCTCTATTCCAGGCTTGCCTGACCTTCACTCCTCCAGACCTCCCAGTGGTGCTACAAGCTCCTGACTAAACGGAAGCCCTTCTCATTTGCAAACCTAAAGTATTTTGGGTTCTTAACAGGACCCTGGCTATGATCATATATGAATCTACATGTATACAGTTGTCTCTCCCCCAGTATCCATGGGGGATTGGCTCCAGGACTTTTGCAGATACTAAATTCTATGGATGGTCAATTCCTTTATATAAAATGGTGTAATATTTGCATGCAATCTATACAATTCTCCTGTATACTTTAAATCGTATATAGATGTCTTATAATGCCTAACACAATGTAAATGCTATGCTAACAGTTGTTACACTGTATTTTATTGACAAGAAAAAAAGTGTGTATATGTTCAGTGCAGATGGAAATTTAAAAAATATTTTTTACCTGTGGTGGTTGAATCCATGGATGCAGAAACCATGGGTACAGAAGGCTGACTGAACATTAAATCTATTTGTGTGTGTGCACACAAGTATCTATAGATGAATATTTGAGCTTGAATAAAAATATGGGAGGATATATACTAGGTTATTAATATCGGCTTCCAAGAGCTGGTAGTGATGTGGGCAAGAAGACAGGATGAGCCCAGAAAAAGAGAAGACTTTTTCTAGAAATAAATGATTTTGTTAATAATTAATGCAAAATTACATATGCGAATGTATGTAAAACAGAAAAAGGTAGAAAGGGTTAGGGTAGGACTTAGTATGAATTCTGAAGAGCAAGGATGTGCTGGTTTAGTCTGTGAATAAGGATCACCTGCCTGTTACTATTATGTGTCTGCCATCTATCCCTCTAAGAGTGGATCCATTATTTATTTCCCACCATGATAGAAGGACCAAAGAAGCATAGAGAGATTGAAGGAGAAGACAAAAACTATGCAGAAAGGGAAGACACAAAAGGTGAGATTCAGCTTTTATAGTACAACTCTCTAAATGAATTGACTTGAAACTTAAATGAAAGTCTCAAATCTGTACATACAATGTGAGCAGCTCAAATATCTATCTGTTCCAAACAAGGTTATGGTGTATCAAACAGCAAGTCCTAAAATGACCGAGAGCAGGATTTTCCATGTAAAAGTCCTTTTGCTGTGAGTAACACATGTATTGAGTCAGTGTACCCTGCAAATTCACCTATGAATCAGAGGCAGGGTGGCTGGGAGTGAGGAGGGCAGGTAGGTCCTGGCCACAGCCCAGCCTCGAGCTGCTTTGTGACCTTGGGCAATTTCAGTTTTCATCTTTTGTTTAGGTCCCTGTTTCAGCAACTTAAAGGAAACATGGTAGACATTCATCTATAAAGGGCACTCTAAATCTTAAGATCATAAAAGCAATAAAAAACAATTTATAATATAGGGTTCTATTGTTTTTCAGAGACCCAATTGGAAACAAAATAGAAGATCCAGGAAAGCACCCTAGTCTTGAGTAGGCCTGGACTCAAAAAGCTGAATCCACACTCTTCATTATGTGTTATCAATGGCCACTGAGTCAAAGGACTTGGGTAAGAATGGGGAGGCCGAGCTGTCAGAGTAACCCTGGGAAGAGCAGGGGCATCACCAGGCAGAATTCTGGACTCATCTACCCTCTCTGTCGCAACTTGAGCCCTTCCATTATTATCCCCTTTGACCCTGTTCCCTCATTTCTAACACTCCAGTGACATCACCCTTAGAATTAGCACCAATAACCAGAACTCTACCAACCCTCATATGGAACATTCAGCATTGATCACTCCCTTCTCCAACTATGCTCTTGACAGCTGAGACATATTACTGCTTTTCTAAAAATTAAAAGATATTTATTAACATGTATCAATTGCACATAGCAATGGGGTTCAATGTGATATTCACAAACATGCATACAGCATGCACTAATTAAATCCAATCTCCCTCCATCTAAAATATTCAGAAATCCCAACCTCTGGGTACAAAACCTAGAAAATGCCTGTACATTTGCCATAAGAACAAAGAGTCCTATTAAAAATGCATACAGAAACTCTGTTCATAACAGCAGAAAAGAGATACAGGACAAAGGTTCAACAAAAGTAGAATGAACAAATGCATTTTTGTTTTTACAAGCAACTGGATACTATGCAGCAAGGAAAAAGCAGTTAAACTTCATTCAACAATACAGATGAATTTCAGAAACATCGCTGAAGAAAGAAGAAAGTTCCTAGAGATTCATACACTATGGTTCCATTTACATAAAGTTCAAAGCATGTGATACTAAATAAAATATATTGAGAGAGAGAGAGAGAGAGAGAGAGAGAGAGAGAGAGAGAGATATGATTAAATACTAAAGAAAAGCCAGGGAAAAGAAAAGATAAACACAGGAGTGGTAGCCTCCTAGGGGAGAGGCAGAAGAAACACGAAGGGATTTCAATGTTAATGATAAAAGCCCATCATTATATTCCCCACACCCTTTTAAAGGTGGTTTAAATTTGCAATATTAGAGGCTAAGGGTATAGTTCAGTAGTAGAGTGCTTTCCTGTACATGTGAGGCCTTGAGTTCACTCTTCAGCCCTGTAGAAAACAAAACCTGCAATATTTTATAATTAGTTTTTTTTCTCTTCTTTTAGTACTAGGGATTGAACTCAGGGGCACGCAACCACTGAGCAACATCCCCAGCCCTATTTTGTATTTTATTTAGAAATAGGGTCTCATTGAGTTGCTTAGTGCCTTGCTTTTGCTGAGGTGGGCTTTGAATTCACAATCCTCCTTTCTCAGACTCCCAAGATGCAGAGATTACAGGCATGTACCACTGCGCCTGGCTTATAATTAGTTTTGATAAATATTATTTTGTATCATCTCAGTATTTAATAAATTCATGATCTAGGGTAGGTTAAGCTGTAGGTATCAGTAGAACTCTCCACCCCTCATCAACAGCATAAAGAAAAAAAGGTGATTTCTTCTTACTCATGGCAATTCAGGCTGGGAGTCCAGGGAAGTGGTGACTCTACTCCATATAGTCGTCCAGGGATCCAGGTGCTGTCTTCTAAATGTGACTTCCAAGGCTGTCCTGGGTAGCCACAGTTTGCTCAGCCAGAAGGAGGAAGAATCCAAAGGGACACTCTTTTCTCCCTTATTTTACTTCAGTCTCTTTCCAAACCTCATCTCCTCAGACAGGAGATGATAGGTCATGCACAAAAGTGTACATGCTGCTTTCTGTCATTTCACTGTGGGAATTTATTGAGTGGCCACACTGGGCCTGGGCAATCAGGCCTAGTGGCCTTCTTAGGGAGAAGGAAGGATGGGTTTCAATAAACAGCAAGATTTTTCTACCCCAAACACTGGAACATATATATGTATGTATGTATATGTATAGCACACATACACACAATACATATCTACACACATGTTATACATGTATGTACATAAACGTACACAAAGAACTGAAAGAAGAGATCCTGGTCTAAAGAACTGGATCCTGAATGACTTTCATTTTCTCATTTTGTTTGTATTTTCTTTACTGAATTCCTACTAATGTTGAAGTATTCTCAGGGCCTGATTTTACCTGAATGGATGTAATTTGTTTGTCTAGCTAATGAATTGGCTCCTTTTTGTTTTGTTTTTAGAGAATATGAACACATCCAAAAACTAAAATAAACTGTGGACTCAAACATTTCAAAAAACTGCTTAAACACTAGCAAATAAATATAGTCAATTTTAGCACTGAATGAGAACTATGTTCTGTTACTCTGCAAGGTAAATATTAAAGCTACCAATTTCATAATAATGTGAAATATATATATATATATATATATATATATATATATATATATATATATATATATATATAAATCAGTGTATTTTGTGATAAAAATAATTTTGAAAAAACTTTCGATCTGATCATCTACAGCAATAGAATAAAAGAAAGACATTATAATTATATATTCATGGTAAATATTAACTCATTATTGACTTATTACACAAATGAAATTATTTTACTGTCCTATGACTATATAAGTGCACATGTACTTACAGTCTGAGAAACTCTACTTTTGGATCACACACCTTCTGAGATTATAAACACAGTAACCTTAGGTATTTCTAGATGCTTGGGCTTTCCATGCTCAGAATGCAATTAATGTAAGTGATGATGAAAAATATATGGAGTATTATCTTCACAGCAGATAAAGAAATAGCTAAAATGAACAGCCAAATCTATAAGAAAGGAAGTGTTCCAAGACTGCACCTTAGGGAAGGCTAACTGCTTAGTGGCCATGGGCCTGCTCAGCAGACACTGATGAGGCTCCCAGCACATGCAGGCATCCCTGAGTGCTGCTGATATAAATATAAATAAAGACCTGTGTGTGCTTCTTTAGAGGCTGGTAAAGGAAGAGTTATGACAGGCATGGAAACAGCTGCTGTGCACTGGGACGGTTGAGAGGTATGTACAGAGTGCAAAGAGTCTGTAAGGGGATGACACACCCCATTATTTGTGAGTGAGGAGGAGGCTTTCCAAAAGAGGAGGAAGAAGAGCAGTGTGGGGGGAAAGCACACACAAGAGGCTTGCAAAACCACCATCTGACCAGTGAATTGCAGAGAGGTGCCGGGGGTTGGGGGAGATTTGGGTATGAACAAGGAAAAAAATATATGACCATGAGATGGCAGTAGAACACACAAGCTTTATGGGGGATGTTTCCACAGGGTTGAGTGCTGGAAATCCACTCATTGAAGGAGACTGTTCAGGGATGACAGTGGAGGAGGGAGTTTGCTACTTAGAAGGAGAGGAGGATATGGGAATTCTTCAGGGATAGACAGACTGGAGAGAGAGCTCACATGTGATGGTTAACTTTTTGTGTCAACTTGACTGGGCCACAGGGTGCCCAGATATTTGATTAAACATGATTTTGGGTGTATCTGTGAGGGTGTTTCTGAAGGAGATTAACATTTGAATCTGTAGATTGAGTCAAGAAGATTGCCCTCCCCAGTGTGGGTGTGTCTCACCCAATTTATTGAAGGTCTGAGTAGAACAAAATGAATAAATAAGGGAAAATTCACTCTTTCTGCCTGACAATGAGAGTTGTCTTTCAGATTCAGATTATAACTTATACCATCAGGTCTCCTGGTTTTCCAGCTTACTGACTGCAGATCTCGGGACTTGAAAATCTTCATAAATGCATGAACCAATTTCTTATGAGTCTCTCTTTCTCCCTCTATCTTCCTCTCCATAATATATACATACATGTATGTATGTATGTGCACATATAGATATCTCCTATTGCCGAGAACATAGGTTAACACATGTGAGCAGGTGACATCACTCAAAAGTGGAGTCTCCAGGTCAGAGAGCTCTAAAGGGCAGCAGTGGTTTGTAGTCTCATAACCACAAGGCTCTATCTTATCAATGACAAGCAAGATGCTGTGGAAGACTTAGCAGGCTATGCAAAACAGAAAGGCTCTAAATGGTTAAAACTCTGCTTTTTAAAAAAGCTATGTTTAAAACATTTGTGCTGGGGTATAGCTCAGTGGTAGAATGCTTGCCTCACATGCCAAAAACTCTGGGTTCAATCTAAAGGACTGAAAAAAATAAAAAGATATGTAAACATCTGAATTTGGGGCTGGCAGGATTTTAAGTTAATGGGTTCCAACCTACAGGGGAGGAACAACTGAGCTAGGAGCCAACACAGAGAGCCTGTCTTGGTCTCATTTATATGAAACAAAGTCAGCAGGACAAAAATGATTCTCTCAGGTGGATTTATAGAAAATATATAATTTGATTTCAAAGTCTCAGATGGACTTTTTGAAAAAAATATAATTTGGTTTCAAAGAAAAATGATTGAATTCATTTAACTAGCTCACACCCAGTCACACTCTGCCTTCACCCTGATGTCTAAGCCAATTTTCTCAAGGGATGTGGAAACTTATTGGAATAAAATGTCATATTGTAGAAAGCCATAATTAGCTTATGGCTCGATTTTCTTCTTATTGAATTGAATCATCCTCTTTTTAGCCAGCCCAAAGCTACTTACTGAAATCAGCATCAGCATTACTTACTCAGGTACTAAAGTCTGGATGTTGAATGTCTCCTAAAGGTCCTTGTGGTAAAGGACTGTCCTCATGGGGAGGGGTTTACTTGAGGTGGTGGGAATTTCAATTAATGGAAGGTCTTCAGATCACTGGGAATATGCTCTCAAAGGAGATTATGGAACTCTGGCCCCTTCCCTGCTCTCCTTTTGCTTCCTGACTGATGAGGCAAGTGGTTTTGCTCTACCCCATACTCTCACCATGATATGTTGTCACAGACCCAAAACAATGAATAATCTATTATTGACTGGAGACTCCAAAACTGTGAGCCAAAACATATTTTTTCTCTTTACAAACTAATTACCTCATGTATTTTATTATAGTGATGGAAAACTCACTGACACACCAAGTAAGATCTCTTGGCCTTTAATCTTAAAATAGCTTTACAAAGAATCCAAATATGGATTCTCATAAAGTCTAAGAAAGCTAAGTCAACCGTCAAATGAATTTTGTGTTGAAAATTAAAGTGTGCTCCGCTGAGATTGACAGCAGCCTTCTGAGGTGAGATTTACCAGGAACCCTCATTTCTAGGGGACAATCTGGCTGTGCACCCTGTACTACAGATCTGCATTGTGTTTAAGAAAGAAAACTATTCCTTTCAGTTAAATTATTTCTGTTAAAATTCCTCAGGCAGATTTTTAAAACTGAAATCAAATTAACTCCTGAAGCTCTGAGAATAAAAAAATCACTTCATTTATATTGGATGTCTGCCAACCTGGCCTCCAGGAGGAATCTTAATTTTTCACTTTTAAAGAAAATCTTCTAGCTCTTTCCATCCAGTTCTACAAGGAAGTTCACCCACTGCGCTGTGTCTGTGTATCACAAGGATAATGATGGAGATTGCTATAAGCCACTGGAGTCCAGGCTTCACAAACCCAGGCTAGTGCCTTACCTGGGGGACTAGGAACACTAAGAGGACTTTGCCCCCCACAAAGGAGTCATCAGCTCAGACATGGGTAGTCAACACATGACAGTCAGAAAGGCTGCTGGGTTCTGAGCACATTTTCTGCTTGTTCAGAGTAAAAGAAATACTGTTGTGAGTCTGTATTGACAAAACAGTGAAATCATACCCATGTAGTGATCAGGATTCAGGCAAGCTGTATCTACCCTCCTCTTCCCAGGTTCCCTAGGCAGAGTGCCAAGAGAGGCAGGTGTGGGCAATGAGAGAGTTGGTACAGATAAAAAGAACCCACAGAACATGTCTAAGTAAGGCCTGAGCATGAGGAGTCTGTGTCCACCCAGGAGGCCATGTCCTCCCTGTAGGTACTTCTGCACAGAAGGCTACATCCATCTGGGAGCAGCATCTACCCAGGAGGAGGTCCACCAAGGAGGCTGCATCTCCCTAGGAGGTTATGTTTACCCAGCAGACCACGCCCCCACAGAGGCATATCTACCCCAGGGGACAGTGTCTACACAGTGGGCTGCATCCACCCAGGAGGCTGAATCTATTCAGAAAGCTGTGTCCTCACGAGAGCCCATGTCCTCTCAGGAAGGTTCACCTACCCTGAAGGCTGTGCCCACTCAGGAGGCTGCATCATCCAGGAGTCTGAGTCTCCCCAGGAGACATGTTCATGCACTCAGCAGAGATCCAGAGAGCACCCTGTCTCTGCTGTTGTAGTATTCTACTCACACACTGAATAGTTCCTTAACAGGATGACTTTAGCAGAGGACAGCATTCTCAGTCATTAGAACAGCAAGGTTTAACTGTGCTGTGGGTCTGTGCAATTGTAGTACCTACAGGTGAACCTGGAGGAGTGACTTTGCAGGGCTGAGGTAAGGACATGGGGTTTTATTTTGGAAGAGGTGAGGTCTTAGCTGCAGAGAGAAATACTCCAACATGTCTTTAATTTTTAAAATGTTCATGTATAATTTGTAGACAGTGGAACGAATTCCCAGAACTGTAACCACCAGCACAATTGAGATCTAGACCCTGTACTTTCCATCAGCATGGCTGTCTTGTCCTTTCTCAGTTGGCACCTCTGTCATTGCTGCTGCCTAACATGTTATCACATACTTAATGGCTTAAAGCAACATCAATGTATTATCTTATGGTTTTGGAGGCCAGATGTACACAGTGCTTAGTGGGTTTGTGTTCTCTGAGTTCTTACAAGGTACAATAATGGTTTCAGCAGGGCTGTGCCCCTTCCTGGATGCTCTAGAAAAAGAATCAGCTTCTGTGCTCCTTCAGGTTTGGTGGCTGGAGTACAGAGTCTCTGTTGCCTCAAAAGCTACTAGCTAGAGGTCATTGCCAGTTTCCAGAGGCCATTGGATCCTTAAACCGTTGGCTCCTCAAGCTCACAGTAGTGGAATAAGTCACCTTCACACTTCAAAATCCTCTGACCTAACTGTCCTCATGTCTCATTCTTCTGTCTTGTTCTTTTGCTTCCAAAGACCCCTGATGTTACCTTGGACCCACCCAGATAATCACTACTCTGTTTCATAATCAGCTGATCAGCAACCTGAATTCCATCTGCAGTCCCTTTGCAACAATACAGTAGTCCTCCTTTATTTGTAGGGGATATATTCCAAGACCCTCAATAGATGCTGAATCAATAGATAGTACCAAACCCTGTATATGCTATGTTTTGTTCTCACTGTAGATCTTAGAAACTTTAGCATGTGATTCCCCCGGGCCCCCACCACTTCCTTATTAAGTAAAGAACTTTCACCATTTCACTTATAGGAAATACTTATTGTTTCTCTTTAGCATATCTGAATCATCAGACTCACTACGCTTACATTTCAAGACCATTATTAAGTAAAATAAGGGTTACCTGAACACAAGCACTGCAATATGGTGACAGTTAATATGATACTGAGCTACAAAGTGACTAATGGGTGGGTAATATATACATCATGGATACACTAGACTAACGGATGATTTATGTCCTAGGATGAATGAAGAAGGAAGATGCAAGATTTCACAATGCTTCTCACAATATATGCAATTTAAACCTTATGATTTTTTTTTTTTTAAATCTCCCATTTAATATTTTGGGGCTGCCACTGACTGCCAGCAACTGAAACCATGGAAAAAAAAAAGGGGAACTGCTGTACCTACATCAGTGTTTGAACACTGGGGAACAGAAATCTTAAGACACATCTTTAGAATCTCATCTACCACACAGCCCTTGTGCTCGAGCTTCGTATAAATGGACCCATGCGGTAAGTACTGCATTGTGTCTGAATTCTGGCTCAGAGTAAGTTCTCGGGTTCATCCATGTTGTAGCATGCATCAGTAATTCATCTCTTTCTATTGCTGAGTAGTATTCCATTACAGGGATAACTACAGTGTGTTTATTCACTTTCTCGCTGACAGATATTTATGTTGCTTCCAGATTTTGCTGATTATGAATAAAGCTGTTAGAAACATTCAAGTATGAGTCTTTTTTAGCACATATATGTTTTCATTTTTCTTCCTTTTAAAAAATATTTTTAAACTGATACATAAAAATCCAAGAGCTGAATTGCTGGGTCAAGGGGAAAGTGTATTTTTAATTTTATAAGAAAACAATCCAACTGTTTCTCAATAAGGGCTGTACGATTTTGCTTTCCCACCAGTAACTTCTGAGAGTCCAACTTATTTCAACTCCTTCTAGTTCTTGGTGTTGTCATTCTTCTTGATTTCAGTTACTTTGGTGGGTGTGCAGTGATATCTCATTGTAATTCTCATTTCTATTGCCTGATGACTAATTTGAGCATCTTTTCATGGACTCATTAGTCATTCGTGTATGTGTGTGTGTGTGTAAATATATATTTACATATATATGATTTATATTTTTATAATTGACTTATAGTTCTTATTTATATATTCTAGCTATAAGTGCTTGTTTAGTTATGTTTTATTACTATTAGTTCCCACTTTTTGAATTACCTTTTTATTTTTACCACAGGTATTTGATGAAAAAAATTCTTGGCTTTGAATAAGTCCAATTTATCATTCATTTTCTGTTTCTTAGTTTTATTTTTCCTTCGTTTTTATTTTTGGGCCTCTCCATATTTGCCAATGAAAAACTACCCACTATGTGTTTAAGTGTATAAACAAATTACCAGAAAGTAATTTGCATGTATGTTAGAAGACAGGGCCTAAGTTAGTCTCTCCTTCCTCCCTGACTTCTTCCCTCTCCTTCTGCATTTCCTTCCTTCTTCCCTTCCTCTGTTCTTCCCTTTTCCCTTGCTCTCTCCTTCCACCTTTGCTTCCTTCCTTTTTAAATAAATTCTGTTTTATAGTTGCTCCAATCCTTATATTAAAAAGACATTTTCGTTCTCTTGTGACTAAAATTTTTAAATATATTTTTATTTGTTCTTATTAGTTATAGGATAATGTACTTTGACATATTATAAAAATATGGAGTATAATTTATCATTCTTCTGGTTGTACATAATGTAGAATTACATCGATTGTATAATCATATGTGCACACAGGATAGTAATGTCTGCTTCATTCTACTATATTTCCTATTCCCATCCCCCTGCCCCCGTTCCCTTCATACACCTTTGTCTAATCCAAAGTACTTCTATTCTTCCCTACACTTCCCTCCTTATTGTGAATTAGAGCTATATATTCGAGAAAACATTCGGCCTTTTTTGGGGGAGGATTGGCCTATTTCACTTAGCATGATACTCTCCAGTTCCATCCATTTACCAGAAAATGCCATAATTTTGTTCTTCTTTATGGCTGAGTAATATTCCTGTGTGTGTAGTGTGTGTGTGTGTGTGGTATAGAATAGAAGACAGAGAGACAAACATAGATAAATATAGTTACCTCATACTAGACAAAGGCATCAAAAATACACATTGGAGAAAATATAGCCTCTTTAACAAATGGTCCTGGGAAAACTGGAAATCCATATGCAGCAAATCGAAATTAAACCCCTCTCTCTCTCCTACACAAAACTCAAAGTAGATCAAAGACTTAGATATTAGATCAAAGACCTTGTGCTTAATAGAAGAAAAAGTAGGCCCAAATCTACATCATGCCAGCTTAGGAACTGACTTCCTTAATAAGACTCTTAAAGTGCAAGAAGTAAAATCAAGAATCTTCAAATAGGATGGAATCAAACTAAAAAAGCTTCTTCACAGCAAAGGAATCAATCCAGAACGTGAATAGAACCTACATAATAGGAGAAAATCTCTTGGTGACTTTTAAAAAGTAAACTTACCATTTGGTATGAGTCTGTTTCAGGACTCTCTTTTGTTCCAGGATACACCTCTGGTTCATCCCATGCAAATATCACAGGGTTCTGATGACTACACCTGAGATCAGGTCCTGTAAGCCTTCCAGCTCTTCTCTCCCTCTGCAAAATTGTCTTCTAGGTTTTCACAGAGTCAGTGTGATCCCAATCAAATTCCAGCACTCCCTTCCCAGCTCCTTGTTAGGACAAGCTGACTGTAAAATTTCATGGACATGACTTCTATTTTACATTTTACTCAGGTCCTTGTCTGAAGAGTGGAGATATTAGTGGGACAAACACAGAGTGGCTGGGTACTTGGGCTGTTGCCCTATAGCACAGGGACTGAATTTCTGAAGGACTTCCTGACAGCTTACTTGTGGGTATAAGCACAAGTGGTGGAAGCACCCTGCTTTCAGACAGGAAGAGCAGGGTGTTCCCTGCTTCCCACCGCCAACACTGAGATGGCTGAGTGGTTCCCTTGTGGGTTCACATGAGTGCCAGAGGTGCCTGTCCCAATGTCCCTGGGGTATGACTATTATGTGGGTGAATCTGGGCGTTCTGCAGAGGTGATGCCGTCCTAGGAGAGGCCTGGGTTCCTTGTTCTCATGTTGCCTGAGCAACTCTACCTTTTCAATGTTTCCTAAAATCATGGCTGAAAATTATGTTCAGGTGTTTCACAAAAATATTTCAAATAACAGCAAGAATAGTGTGTTAAATGCACTGAGTTCATTACTTGGCTCATAACATGGCCAGAGAGAAGTGGGTCAGAGGACAGCGTGTGGCTCCCTCTCTGGAATCCATGAAGGATTCACAGGGCTGGGTGAGGTGTCAAGCCAAACCAAATGTGCAACTGTGCTAGAGCCTTTGGAAAAGCTGCACCTCTCACTTCTGCACTTTGTGGGATCAGGAGGCAGGTCCTGCTTGAGATTCTGGGTCCTAGTGAGTCATCACAGTAACCAGGAGCTTCTGTGAGCAACAGATGTGATCAGTAGAGCATTGCAGCAGAGATGCAGGGATGAGCTAAGGCCTTGCCTGTGGATGTAGTGGGCTGGAATGTATTATCAGGCCAGAAAAATATAGGGACTTCTATACTTATCTGCTTCTTTGCTTTTATGTTTTATTTTGGTTTGCTTTTTGTGGAAAGAATTTAGATATGCTGGGAGGCGGAACTCATTCTCTCCTTCATTCATTCATTTAATATTTGAGTACCTACTCAAATTAACCAGCTGTTGTGATAATTTATACAAATATGTTATCTTCTTTAATCTCATGGCAATCCTGCTAGTGTGGATGGGATGATGATGATGGTGTCTTTTTTAGCACAAAAATCAAATAACTTAAAGACATCAGCTAGCTTGCTTGGCTCATACATGTACAGGGAATGAAAGCCCACCTGGACCTAGGACATCTAAACTGCCAGAACTCACTCTCTCAACTTCCACCTTATGCTGCCTTCCAGAATAGAGCTGACCAATTCACAAGCTTGAGAAGCAGATAAGAAAGACAAATATCACTCCAATGTTCCAAGATTAGGAGCAAGTTCACACTAGTTTAATGCACATATGAAATTCAGATTTGATAGTTTATATTTTGTGTATGTCACAAATTACCAGCCACTATGATAAAAAGAAATGTTTTGAATTCTCAATTTCTACAAATAGTAAACAATACATAAACACAACCATTATGTGTTTTATTTAAAAACATAATATTTTAAAAAACCATAGAGTGTATATCTATAATGTTTTTAGATCAGGCCTCCCCTTCTGCTGCTCTCATTTCTACGTTGCCCTGAGGGATGATCAGAAAGGACAGAAAGAGGCTGGGACACAGGATCTGAGGAGCATGTAGAGGCAGGGGCTGCAACTGCCCTGTGATAGGCAGTGTGTATGTGCTCTGTGCATGTACTATGGGGTTAGTATGGGTATGATGTGTGTCTATGGTGTGCACAAGTGTAGTGAGTTTGTATGACATGTATATACTCTGTGGCATGTAGTGTTATAGCATTCATATGTGGCATGTATGCAGAATGCAGATTCTGTAAGTTTCTTTGGTGACTATGGCATGCATATTGTGTGTGGTATGGTGTTGTAAGTATGGGTGTTTGGTATGTGTGGTGTATATGGCCTGTTGGTATATGCGGTGTGTTGTGTTGCCCAACATGCATGGTATATGCGTGGTATGTGATATGTATGTTTCAGGAAGTGCATATGCACATTGGGTATGATATGGATATAAGTATCTGCACACATGAATGTGAGATATATACAAGGAATATGCATCTGCAATTTGTGTTTGTGAAATATGTATTATGTGACTAGTGCTATGTTGAATGTGGTATGTGTGTAGGTGTGCATGCAGAATGTATTTAGTGTATGGTGTGTATGTGGTGTGTGTGGTATGTGTGTGTGATGGTGAATGTGTTATATTGTGCACATGTGTTTGCATGGTAAATATGTTTTGTGCAAGCTGTGTATCTATGATGTATGTCATGTGGCATATGTTGTCAGATACATATCATGGGTGATGTGAGTGTGTGTGATTGATGTGCAGGGTGGGTGGGTGGTAGGAGTAAATACGATACTCAGTTTCTTAACTGGCTTAGACTAAGCCTCAGGCCAAATATTCTGTTGATTATTTAAGGGATTCTGGTATCTGCCTTCCAGGGACATGCCACAGTGCTATGAAGAAGAATCTGGCTGACCTCTGCTCCTGAGCAAGGGTCTCCTCCCATCCAATCTCTTCTCTCCAGCACAAGGGGACTGTGTCAGGCTGCCTAAGATAGAGAATAACAAAGGGCAGAACTCATATTCCAGCATTGGACTATCTGTCCTGGAGTCATGGGGAAACTAAAAATGCCTCAAGTAGCAGCATCAACATCAACATGTCTCTCTGTACACTCTTGTTAGGTGTCCCATTAGAAGAACATTATTTAGAACAAAGCTTACTTCCCTCAATCCAGATGATGTTTAACCCAAATCTCTGATTTGAGCATAGTGATTTGGGTATGTCCTCACAACCCATTCAGAGCTGCTCTTGGCTCGAAAGTTATGGCCTGCAAAAATGTAGAACAATCCATGCTTCCCAGAAACATCTCTTGCTATATATACAGGGTCATTCTGAAATTCTAATTTGCTCTTTTACAAAATTCATTGGCAAAAGCTTAAGTTTGCCTCAGGGGAGGGCTGTTTCCTTTGGTTGTGCTTGAAGGGGGCACAGAATGAAGCAGATTGTGAGCACAGACATGTGAGCACATATAGAGGTAGAGAGCTAGAGAAGCCTTTGGTTTCCCTCATGATGGAGAGTTAATTCTTAGTACTGGTGGTATATGAGTTTGTTTAAAACAAATCAATCAGGATGTAGATAGATAAGAAATTTAATTGGGTTTTCTAACATGACTAGTAAAATGTAAACGATGGTAGATAATCTGTGTTTATAGCTTTGAAAAATTCCCTTTGCTGCAAAAATATATTAAGTCAGACAGTAATGGAATTACACATCTTTACAAGATGCATCTGTGTAAACTGCAATGACAGAGCTACAAAACTAATGTCAACAACTGTCACATTAGCTGTCTAATGCACAACTTCTGTTTTGGAAGTTAGCAGTCCTTTGTTCAACTGGCAAAAATAGATACCATCTGGACTTTAAACAGGTAATATTTACAACCACTCTTTCGTGTATGTGAATTATGTAATTATATTTTACTTCAATATTAGTTACATAATGCTGACATTAGTCAATTGGGATTCTTTGAGAAAATACACAGAAAACTGTTATAACCTTATTACACTATTGAAGTGATATCACAGTAAAAATCCAAACTGTGTAGGAGAGCTCGATTTCGGACAATGGCAGACTGAAGAACAATACTCATGGCAGAAGATAAGGAAGAAAGCTCTTTGATGATTTCAAAGGCAGTGAGAAATCTTAAGGTGAAAATCTGAGACAAAAACAGAGACAAGAGAGTTGAAGCTAGGATTTAGAGTCACTTTTCCCATTGGGAATATTGCAGTGACAAAGGCAATGGCTGAGAAATTCATCAGAGGTCCCAACAAGTCAAGACTCTTGATAGACTTCAGGGTCTTCAAAGAACAGACCTTGGTACATATTCCAGACTTACAGCTAGAAACCTGAAGGCTAACCCCCAAGAGTCAGCGTAAGTTAAAAATAGGAAAGTCATAGCAAGGAGCTATATCCAGCTGCAAATCACTGAAATCACTGAATCACTTAAAGTGGTATTGGATTGCTAATGCCTCCATGCTTGCTGCCTGAAATAAGCAAACCTAATCCTCCCTGGAAAAAGAAAAACTCATCATTCAAAGCCTAAAATTCTGTTTCAAAATGTTAATATAAAATATCCAGGACCCAATTAAGATTACCGGGATGATGATAAATCAAGACAAGATAGAAAAATAAAAGCAGGCAGTAGAAACAAGAACAAAAAAAGGCATTCTAGACAATGAAGTTATAAAACCTACTTTAATTATAACTAATACATAGAAGATAAAGAATTTTGGCAAAGTTCTAGGAAATATTAAAAATAAGTCAAGTAGAAGCTTTAGAACTAAGAAACAGAGTAACTAAAAATAAGAAGTGAGGGAAATGAGGGTGGTACACTGTGTGGTATACAGTGTGAGTCTCTGGGTTTAATCCACAGCAACCCAAACACACACACACACACACACACACACACCCTCACACATACAACCACAGTGTTGAAAGATCACATTCTACTCCATTAATATGTATAATTTTATAGATTAATAAAAATTCTCATAAATGCTAACTACCATTATCAGTGTTATGTTCTTGGCTTTAAAAATTTCTAATTTAATGAAGAAAATAAGCATGTGATTAATTATAAAAGGAGGCACAACCAAATATATGCTAAAATTAAAGTCCACAAAATTCAGAGAGGTAACAAGGATGATAAATGATAAGTGAATCCTAACTCTTTCTAGATACATGGTATGTTTAAAAGCTGACTGGATATCCAGGAAAAGAGAAAAATTAATCTGAAATAAAGGTTAAATAAAAACAGCTAATTTGATACACACAACAAGGTGCAGGGTAGTAGAATAAGATACAAGCATAAATATAAACAAATAAAAGGAACATAAGATCAAATATATATATGTAACTGAATTCTAGAAAGAAAGAATAGAGAGGATGAGACAGAAGCAATATTTTAAAAGACAATGAGAATGTTTTTAGTATTAATGAATGATATCAAGCCACAGATTCAGAGGTGGTATGAACCTTAAGATTAAATAAAAGAACAAAATAAGTTGGCACATTATAATAAAGCTTCTGAAAACCCAAAACAAAGAAAAACATTTTAGATTCAGGAAGAGTAAAAAAAAAAAAAAAAGACATATTACTTTCAAGTGACTGATAAGACAGTTGACTTTTCAGTGGAAATAATGAAGATCTGAGGAAAATGGAATGATGTCTTCAGAGAGCTGAGAGAAAGTAAATGCTGGCCTAGATTTCTATGTCTTATAAAATTATCTGTCAAAAGTTCAGGTAAAAATAAATTCCAGAGAAATAAAATCTGAGAACGTTTATAGCCAGGGGATCACACTAAAGAAAACACTAAAGGGTGTTCTTTTAAAAAAATTCCTCATTTTTAAATTAGTGCATTATAGTAGTACATATTGATGGGATTTGTTGTTACACATTTGTACATGCACACAATATAACAATATAATTTGGCCAATATCACTCCCTTGCATTTCCCCTCTCCCTCCTTGTCTCCTACCCCTGGGTTTAAAGGGTGTTCTTTAAGCAGAAGGAAATGCTCCCAGATTAAAGCATGGAGATGCAGGAAAGAATAAGGAACAATGGAAAGCTTTTATATGTCTAAATGAGCATTGACTCTGTGGAAAATAACAGTCTTTATGAAGTTTAAAATGGGATAAGATTATGGGACAACATTAGTGTGAAAGGCTGAAGGGGATAAATAGAATGAAAAGTTCTAAGTTCCTTGAATTGTCCATAGTATGATTAAAGCACTAATTTAAGGGAAATTCTGTTTCTAAAGAAAAATGTTATAATCTCTTTAGTAAACAGAAGATGGTCTGAGAATGGATAACCAAGAAACTAACAGAAAATAAAATAAAACGACTTATACAAAGTAAGGCAAGAAGGATAAAAAGATAACAAAGAACAGATAGGAGAAGCAAAAAACATGAAGAGGTATTAGATATCTCACTAGATATATTCATCTCATTATAAGTAACTGTATATATCAGTTATCATATCTAAAATGGTGACTAAATACTCCAACTTAAAGATAAATAATCAGATTGGATTAAAACCCTAAGTATATATATATTCCTTAGAAAAGCTGCATGCGAAATACAATGTCAGAAAGGTTGAAAGTAAAAAAAGAAGTGATTCACACAAACTCTAGCCAAAAGCTACTATAGAATTACTAATATCAGACAAATAGATTTTAAGTAAAATAAATTAAAAAAATGTTTATAATGATAAAGAAATCAGTCCATCAGGAAGATATGACACTAAGCATTCTTAGCCTCAAATTAAAGTAAAAACTGATGGAAAAGAAAAGAGAAATATACAAATCCACGGTCATAGTTGAAGATTGAAACAAAGAATTTTCAGTAACTGATAGAACAAACAGATAAAAGTAATCAATATGGATTAAAATCATAGAGTAATAAATATGATCTAGTTAACATATATAGATCATTGCACTAAGATTAACAAAAACACTGCTCCCCTGTGAACACAGAATATTTACCAAAATTGATGATGTAATTAGACATAAATCAAGTCTCAAATTCCAAAATGCTGAAATAATTTGGAGCTTATTCTTGAACAAGTGGAATTAGACAGGAAACTGTAGGGACAGGCTCTCCCCTGTTGCCCAGGTGACTTGCGCATAACAACACAAGACACCATGGACATAGGTTTGAACTGTAGCCTTAGTCTTGGCAAAATGCCTTGGAATTCTCACAGAAAAAAAGAAGGTGGAAGATCTGTGCAGAGTGATTCCCAGGGCATCTCCCACTCACCTTCCTATCTCCCCTTGGAGGCTCTCAAGAGCTAGCACCTCGTGGCCTCTCAGGCTCTGATGAGCCTTGGGGGTTTCTTACCCCAACTCACATGGGGATAGATATGCAGAATATAAAACCTCTTGACTGGAGCATTGAATAACCTCCTCAGAAACAGGGTCTCCATGTAATATCATTTGTCCCCTTTTGCTGAAGTGTCTTCCTTCCTGGTATGTAGGAAAAGGACCAAGAAACTGGCATCTTTGGCTATTCTTCTTTTCGCCATGTAAGTAATAAACTGAATCTACAAGTAACTTGTATCTTTGGTTAAAACAGGCAAGCCTTGCCAATGCCTTGTCTTGGGTGTGTGCTTGACAAAAATCAATAACAAAGATAATTAGATAATGCTTAGCAATTAAATTGAAATGTAGAGCTTCCACTATATAAATTGGAAACAAAAGGCTGACCTAAATGATCTAAATTGGGGGTTTGAAAATTGTGGCCTTATTTTTGTACAATGCATAAAAATTGATTCTACATTCATTCATTCATTCATTCATGAAGGAGCTTGAATCCAGGACCTCATTCATGTTAAGTGTGCAGTCTACCCCTGAGCTACACACTCAGCCCACATCTATATTTTTAAATGGCCAAAAAATATATGTGACAGAGACCATATGTGGTTTTGCAAAGCTAAAAGTACCTATTATTTGTTCTTTTATGGGATAAGTTGTCAATCCCTGATCTAAATATTTATCTCAAAGAGCTTAAAATAGCATATTTAATCAAAAGATAAAATAGGAATAAAAAAGAAACAAAGAGTAGATAAGACAAATAAAACAAAATGCAAAATCTGAGTTTATGGATCTATAACCAAATGTATTAAATATTCATAAATATAAGATCAGGTCTTAGCAAAACAGGTAACAAACAATGGAGAGCATCAACAAAGTCAGAAGATGTTTTCTTTGAAAACACTTATAAAATATAAATAACACTGGCAAGACTGATTTATATCTATATTTATGTCAGTATTTATGTCTACATGCAAAAGAACTTATTCTAGAAAATATAAGGAACTTACAAAACAAGATTATAAAAAAAACCTACCCAGATTAAAAATGTACAGACACTTCAGCAAAGAAGATATATGGAAGGTAAATGAGTACAAGAAAAGAAGAAGATCACTAATCATTAAGGAAATAAGATTAAAGCCAGAATAAAATACTTCTACATACAATCAGAATGACCAAAACCAAGAGAATGACCATATTAAATCTAAGCAAGGGTGTGAAATAACTGGTATTTTCAGTACTCCTGGTTTAGAAAGTCAAATGGTACAGTCATTTCAAAAATAAGTTTTCTTAATTCTTGAAAGTTAAACATAGACTAAACATATATTCAGCAATTTTACTCCTAGGTGCAGTCATGTGCAAATCTTTTGTACATTTTTTATTTGGGTAGTTTCTTTCTTGTATAATTGAGTTTTTAAAGTTCTTTATGTAAGTTTTTTTAAAATCAGATACAATGATTTACAAATATCTTCTTCCATTCTTAATATTATCCTCAAAGCAGTTTTCAATTTTTATGAAGTCCAATTTATCATTTCTGTATTATACCTTGTGTATCATATCTAAAAGATCGTTGCCTAACTCAAGGTCAAAAAGATTTTCTCCTGTGCCTTTTACTAAAAGACTTTTTATAGTTTTAGGTTTTATATTTAGTTGTACCATCATTTTTTTTTTTTTTTGGTGTGTGTATGTGTGTATGTGGTTTGGGGGATGAAACCCAGGGTTTCACACGTTCTGGCAAGCACCCCACCACTGAGTTAAACTCCTAGGCCCTCTATATCCATTTTGAGATAATTTAATAATATGTGAGATATGAATCAGAGTTCATTTTTTTGCATATAAATGTCCAATTATTCCACCACCATTTGTTGAAAAGATATTCTTCCTGAACTACACTGCTTTTGTATATTTACTAAATACCAGTTGTTTGCTGGGCATGGTGGTGAACTCCTATAATCCTAGGGGCTCAGGAGGCTGAGGCAGGAGGACTGTGAGTTAAAAGCCAGCCTCAGCATTAGTGAGGCACTAAGCAACTCAGTGAGACCCTGTCTCTAAATAAAATACAAAATAGGGCAGAGGATGTGGCTCAGTGGTTGAGTGCCCCTGAGTTTGATCCCTGGTACCAAAAAACCAAACCAAAACAAACAAAAAAAGTTGTCAGTTGTTAAGATATATGATCTATTTCTTGATTTTTCCAATCTGTTTCATTGACCTATTTCTCTCCTTTAAAAATTATTGTATGTTTATATTCAAGGTATTCATGATGTTTTGATATACATGGTGAAATGATTACTAAAATCAAGCAAATTAACATATCCATAATTTCAGTTACCCCTGCATATGTGTATGCATATGTGAGCACCCATGTGTGGTAGGAGCCCATAAATCTACTCTTTCAGCAGGTTTCCAGTATACAATGCAGTATTATTATCTAGACTTCTTATGTGTACACCAGGTCAATATCACATTGTATTTTTATAATAAGATTTAATATCAAAAGTATTGTTAGCCATCCAATTGTATTCTATATTTCCAAGTTGTTTTGTTTGTTCTATGTCCTTGAATTTTTGTATCATGTTGAAGTCAGCTCCTCAGTTGCCACTGAAAAAATCTGCTATTATGGTTAGGATATGAGGTGTCCCCCATAAGCTCACTTGAGATAATGCAAGAAAGTTAGGAGGAGAAATGATTGGATTGTGAGAAAATTAATCCTCGACGGGATTAACTGAATGGTAACTACAGGCAGGTGGGGTGTGGCTGGAGGAAGGGGGGGAGTGGCTAAGGGTTATGTATTTTGTATCTGGAGCTGGGGTCTCTCTCTTTGTTTCCTGATGTGAGCTGCTTCCTTCTGCCACACTCTCCTGCCATGATGTGCGTCCTCACCTTGAGCCCTGAGGAATGGAGCTGGCCTTCTATGGATTAAGACCTCTGAAACCCTGAGCCCTCAAATAAACTTTTCCTCTTACAGTTGTTCTGGTCTGATCCTTTAGTCACAGCAGCAAAAAAGCTGGCTAAAACATCTGCTAAAATTTTGATTTGGACTGGAATGCATTTAAAGATTGATTTGAAAAGAGAAGTATTGAGTTTTCTGAATCATGGACATGGTACATTTCACCATATATTTATGTCTTAAATTTTATAAAAAATGATTTGTAGTTTTAGTGTATGGATCTTACGTGTCTGCCAGATTATTTCTTTTTTGATGTTATTGAAAAGATATTTTTAAAAACTCAACTTCCAACTATTCACTGCAAATATGTAAACATTTGTATATAGAGATCTTGTATCATACAACATTACTAAACTTATTAGTTCCAATAGCTGTTTGTAAATTCTACTGTACCTTCTTCAAAGATATGTTTTCTATGAATAAAGATAGTCTGTCTCTTCCTTTCCAATCTGGTGCTTTCTTATTATATTTGTTTGCTTGACTGTTCTGGCTAGAATCTCCAGGAAAATGCTGGTAGAAGTGGTGGAAATGGGCATCCTTGTCTCCTTCCTAATCTTTGGTGGAAAGTATTCTTTTTTTCATCAATAAATGACATGTCAACTGTAGGTTTTGGTTTTTGTTGTTGAAAACACTCCACAGCAGATTAGAGAAGTATCCTTCTAGTTTTCTGAACTGCATTGAGAATTTTTTTAAAATCAGAAATGAATGTTGGATTTTGTCAAAGACTTTCTATATCTATTGAAATAATCACATCTTCTGTTTTTTAAATTTAATATGGCAAATCACATTAAATTATGGTTTTACTAGTTAAACTAGTTTTGCATCTTGGGGATAAAACCCACATGGTCATGATATGCTGCTATCCTTTCTGTATATTGCAGAATTTAATTTGTTAAATTTTGATTAGAGTTTTCACATTGATTTTCATGAAGAGTATTTGTCTGTGGCCTTCTTAGAGGATGTTGACTTTACAGAATAAATTGAGAAGTATAGCTCCTCTTCAATTTTCAAGAAGACTTTGTATACAACTGGTATAATTTCTTTATTATGTGTACAGTAGAATTTACTGGTGAAGAACTCAATGAAACCATAAGTAGGTTCCTTGAGATTGATAATATTAACTAGCCCTTGCCCAAATAATAGGGGAAAATATATAATTTATAACATCAAAAATAAAAGACTATTATATACAACTATAATGTACCAATAAAAGCAAAACAAAACTAAAAACCCCAACAGAACCATATAGTAAGTGGACATGTAAGTCAGACTCAAGATTTCACTGAGTTTCTCTATTATTCTATTTTCTATTTAATTGATTTCTGTTCTGATTTGTATTCTTTCATTTCTCATATTTATATTAGGTTTAACTTGCTCTTTTTTTATAGTTTTCAGGATGGAAATTGAAGTAATTGATCTGAGGCCTTGCTTCTTTCCTAATAAAGATGCTTAGTGATCTAAATTTCCCCAAAGGTACAGCTTTTATTTGAATATTTTTCTGTTTCTCATGCCTCTTTTTCAGGGGCTCCAATTACTTATTTTTAGCTTCTTGTATTTTTTCCAGAGATCAATGATTTTTTTTTTTTGGCAGTTCTCGGGTACTCTCCCACTGTGCTACATCCCTAGCCCTTTTTATTTATTTTTTATTTTGAGAGAGGGTCTCCTCTTAACTTGCCCAGGCAGGCTTTGAACTTCAGATCCTCCTTCCTCAGCCTCTTGAGTAGCTGGTATTACAGGCATGCATCATGACTCCCCCTACTCATTGATGCTTTTAAAATTTCTTTAATTTTATTTTCTCTGTATTTTATTTTGGATATTTTCTATTGCCATGTCTTCATGTTCATGAGTCTTCTCCTATAATATCTACTGTTAATTCTATTGAGTTATATTTTATGTATTTTCATTTCAGATGTTGTAGTTTTCATCTCTGGAAGTTCAATTTGGGCTTTTAAAAATATCTTCCATACCTTTATTTAAATTTTTCAATGTACTGAATATAGCTGTAATAAATTTTAATGTCCTTATCTGATAATTCTAACATCAATGCACTTCTAATTTGGTTCTCATCAAATAGCTTCTCCTCATTATGGAACATATTTCCTGCTACTTTGTGTTCCTGGTAACTCTTGATTGGGTGTGAGACATTGTGAATTTTACATTGTTTGGTGCTAGACAAGTTTTATATTCCTATAAATATACTGAGCTTTGTTCTGGAATATAGCTATATTACTTGGGAATTGTTTGGGTCTTGCTTGTAAGTTTTGCTAGTTGTGATTAGAGCAGTTTTCGTCCTAGAGTTGATTATTCCCCATGACTGGGGCTAGACCCTTCTAGATCATATCTGTGTGTCTCTAGTTTGGTGCTTTTCTTGGCTCTGTCAGCACTAGACATTGTTCTCTCTAATCCTTTTAGGGGGCTCTCTCCCAGCTGCCTGTAGCTTCCTCTCATGGGCTCTGATCACCACTACTGACTGGCAGAGGCGAACCTCTGTGTGTGCAGCTCTCTCCTCTCCTGTGCTCTGGCCTCTGAACTCCAGCCTCCTGGCCTCCCAGGACTCTCAGCTGCCTCCTCACATGAGAGTGTGGCAGGTTCCTCCTCCTTACACCATACCCTGGAAACTCTCAATGCTGTGAACTAGCAAACACAGGGTCAACTTGATTTTTTTTTGCCCCCAATCTTTAGGGAATTACTGTCTCTCATTTAATGTTCAGTGTCTTGTTTACCCTATTTCATTTTTTTTCCTTTTCTTCTTTGTTTTTGGCAGGAGGGAAAACTCACTTTCTGACACTCTATTTTGGCTAGAAGCAGAGATTTCCTGTTGCTGTTTTTGAAACTTTTTATTTCAAAAATATTTTAACATATGCAGCAGAAGACACATAATTTTAATGCATCTGTGTGCACTTATTCCTTAGTTTTAATAATAGTCAACTCACAGCTAATCTGTTTCATTTTTTTCTCTCACCAATTTCCCCATGCCTAGCATGGTATCATGATCATCATCATTTCATCCATCAATATTTCAGTATATACCTTTTTCTTAGCACTACCATGAAACTTATGATTCTTCTGCCTGAGTCTGCCAATTAGCTGGGATTATAGGTGTGAACTACCACACCTTGCTGAGATTATTAAGTGTTCAAATTTTCCAGATTATCTTAAAACTTTTCCCTTTTTACAATTCGAGCAAATCAGCAAACAAAATGCATACATTATCACTGTTTGGTAGAATTCTTCAGTCTTTTAAAAATCTATAGCAGGGGTTTGGCCAACTATGGCTCATAGGCTGGCTGCCTGTTATTGTAAATAAAGTTTTATTAGCACACAATTGCTTGGGCAGAAAGGACCTTAAAGGTAGAAGTTTTTCTTCTTCCTTCCTGGATCTCTCAAACCTAGCTCAGAGAACCCCCCTGTGTGCCTGCTGACTGACAACATGATGGTTTTGCTTAAAGGAGCAGTTCTTTATAGGTAGCAACATCCCCTTTCCTGCTTAGTCAAAGAAAAATGTCTCAAACTGATTTCAGTGTGCACAGCAGCTTTTTATCTTCAAAAGTGTTTAACTATATAAGAACCTGAGTGTGAGCCACAATAACAGAGAATCTTTGGCCAGGGCTGCTGTTCTTTTGATCTCATCCTCTTCAACACCATTTAATGTGGTCCATGCATACAGTGCCCACTTGGGGCAGGTCATTTCCTGGGACTATGCTCAGGGTGACATTAAAAGGAACAGCACATACTTCCTTGGATATGACCAAGGATCCTTGAAAGAATAAGCACATTAGTGAAGCAAAGTGGGGGAACACACAGTGGGGACACAGGTAGTGGAGAAGATTCTACCTATGCATAGACATCAAGACTCTGTGAGGTATATGGCTGACTCTCTAGGGAGGAAGCATTTAATTCCAAGAAGCAGGATGGGGTAGACTTCTGAGAAAAGCCAATAAACTAGGCCAATGGCAGTACTTGGGTTACAGCTTTCTCTAACAGAAAACAAATGAGAGAAATACGATCTACTTAATTGATCTTGGTGACAAAGGGAAACTCACCACAAATGTGTTCATGGGTCTAAGTTTGTTTTCAAGAGTAAACCCACTCAATTATCTAAAGAGAGAATGTGTTCTCTTGAGGGGGACCAGGCCAGAGGAGGTATCTTAGAATTCTGATCATGAAGGGGCACTTGTTGTTTTGTTTTGCCATTTTATGTCAAAAATGTCTAGTCCTGGGATGAATGTATATCTCTTGGTAGAACATGTGCTTTGAATGTAAAAGGCCATGGTTTAAATCCCTGAAATTAAAAAAAAAAAAAAGTCTTATGGCAGAGCTCTCCCCAGTGGGGACGGCAGAGTTGGAAAAACTGTCAGTGGTTTCCTTTTGGTATTTCTGTACCTGACAAGGTTGTCCCAGCTCCAGCTCAAAGTTTCTCTCCTAACTTTTGCTTACGATTCAGTCACTAGACCACCTTTTTGTGGCCACTCATTAAAGAGAGGCTTGCCAAAGAAGGTCTCTAATCAAACAGACTTGAAAAGTTAGAACAGTGAATTTGGTAAAACAGTATCCTGTGCATAAAAGTGGGCAGATCTAGCTTGATCACAGAGAAAGACTGCATAGGTCACATATACATGGCATATGTGACCCTTGAGATGGATTTCTTTTTCATTTTAATTAGAAAAAAGTGAGCATTCACTGTCTATTTTTGTTTGTGTTTAAGTTAGTGTGGTTTGTAGGGCCAAAGCACCTGGGGCAGTGGTGGTAGACAGTGGCTCTCTAGGCAAAGGCCCCCCAGGCTCCTCTGATCACTGCTCTACCTTCAGATTTCATTTTGCCTACTCTGGTAGGTGCTCCATGGGACAAATGCACAGATTTGTTGCAGCTGGATCCCATGACCAGCTGTTAGGCTAATGTGAGAATTTAACTAAATATGTCTGTCCCTTAGTTGCCTTTACCTCTTTTTTCATTTCTTAGATGAACATTTGGAACATTATTAGAATTATTCAAGTCAGCAGCTGCTGTCCCCAAATTGTGGAAAGTTTTCAATGGCCCAATGTAAATGCTAGCAGTAGTACCTATCAAAATGGTAAGTGATTGGGAGTTGCCTCTCTGCGTTGAGCTAATCCAAGAAAATACACCATATGCAAATTTCTAAACCACACATTCTTCAAACCCAGGGGATACAGAACTGGAAAAGAAGGGATATACTTCCTCATAAAGCACTGAGAATTTTTATTCTGAAATTGTCATCTCAATTGGTAAACATACATACATCTTAAGATACATGAATAGGCTTCCCATTTTTAAAAAAGTTTAACATATGGGGTTTTTCACTATGTTGCCCAAGCTGGCCCTGAACCCCTGGGCTTAAGTAATCCTCCTGCCTCAGACTCATGAGTAGACACCACATAGGTATCTACTGTTTCACTCAGGAATTTTTTTTTCTATGGATAACAACATAAGTGAGTCATAGATTTGCTGGAAGGGTATCTTGGTAGAGCTGCAAGGTCTAAACTTCACAGTTATTACGAAAGCGTGAGCATTGCTTTTTCCTTAGGTAGAGAACTCACACTTTATAAACAACTCCTGTGTTTGCCTCCTACTGAAAAATCTTCTTAACTACCTTTAATATGTGGGAAGTAGCCAGACAGTATCTGGCACATGAATGGTAGCTGTTAGTTCTAATTTCTGAATACATTTTGTAGTCTATAGGAGTATGATTTAATCTGAAAATAAAAGTTAATTAGACACATTATAAAAAGGCTAAGTAAACTATACCTTTGGTGATTAGTGAAACCTCTTTTGAGTTCATAAGGCATACAAAGCATGGTTAAGTTCCAGAACGGCAGTGGATACAAAGCCAAGTGGGAGGTGATATGGCTCTGCTGAAAGAACTTGGCCTTTAGAGACATGAGTCAGTTCAAATGCTGGTTTTGAACCTATAGCAGTGCATTTTGCTATATTCTGGCCATGCAACATTAGGGACTTTTCTGGGTCTCAGCTATTTTGTGTAATGCGATGTCTAACACGTTGGTTGCTTATTCATTGTGAGGATTAAATGAGACATTACATTTAAAAGGCTTAGTTTCTGACATTTAATAATGTCCCTATTATATATTTCATGAAGAGGTTGGAGAGACGAACTCAAGGGACCCAAATACAAAGAAATGATAAGGAGGGAAGAATGCTAATCACGCTGATTTGATCAGTGCTTGTTGTATGCGTGTGTTGAAAGTTCTCACTCTATCCCATTAATATGTACAATTATTAGTGGTTAATAAAAGTTCTTATAAAGGCTAACTACTGTTATCAGTGTTATGTTCTTGGCTTTAAGAACTTCTAATTTAATGAAGAAAATAAGCATGCAATTACTTATAAAAGAAGGCACAGCCAAATATATGGTACAATTGAAGTCCACAAAATTCAAAGAGATAACAAGTAATGACCAATTAACTCTAACTCTTTCTAGATATCTGGCTCACTCGCTTACTTCCTCAAACATTTTTTTTCTGCTCAGATTCCTTTTTTTAGGTGCTTTCCTGACAATCCTAATTTTAAATTGCACTCATACCCATACCCTCTACTTCTTCCCTTGAATTAGTTTACTCTGTAGCTCCAACCAGCAGGACACTATACACGGGAAAGGAGTTTTGTCTGGCTGCTCATTGCTGTATTCCCAGCAGCTAGGTCACTCTTTTGTGGGACCAGCACATGCTGGCTGGCACATAGTGTAGTCCCTTGTGTCTTGGAGCTCACAGTCCTACTTGGAGGAAGAGATGAATTTCAAAAGGGGAAAGAGTGTGTGTGTGGGATGTTAGTGGCACTAGCAAAGGGCTTAAGCAAAATCACATGGTAAATGGGATGGCGAATCTGGTGAAGGGATGAAGGGCCTCAGAGGGGGCTGAAGTGGAAAAGATGGAAAAGGGCCAGATGCTGAAGAGACTTAATTGGCAGGTAGAGGAGTTTATTCTGCAGGTGATTAAGGTTGCTATGGTTTGATTATGGTCTTTCCCTCTAAAATCATGTTGCAATTTGACTGCTATTTGTGACAGTATCAGGAGGTGGGGCCTTTAAGAGGTGAGTAGGTTGTCTAGAAGGATTAATGCCTTTCATGCAAGAAGAGTTCTTGTTCTAGGGGTACTGGATCAGTTATCACAAGAGCAGATGGTTATGAAGCAAGACTATCCCTTATGTTTGGCCTCTTCTGTATATACCCATTCTCTTTCCACTTTTCTTTATATGACTACAAAGCATACAGCCCTCACCAGAAGGTAAGCAGACATTGATGCCCTACTAGTGGACTTCTTGACTCCAGAACTGTGAGCCAAAGTGAATCTCTATTCCTTTTAAAATTACCTGGTCTCAGGTATTTGCTTATAACAACAGAAAATGTACTAAAATACAGACTTACAGGCTTTTGGGGAAGCAAATCCACCTGCTTTGATTTTGACTCAGGACCACATGGCAATGAAGCAATCAGGAGATAGGCAGGAACACCTTCTTCCAACTGGAAGCAGATCTGTGTTTACTTTCTGTCTTCATCTCTGAAACTTGCTCTTCTATCCTGTCTCTTTCTGCCAGATTTTTCATCAATCACGCTACTCTTTCTTCTCAATGGCCTCCATCTGTTTCCCTGTGATCCTCATCATTGTGGTGTTTTTTATTTATCTTTTGTTTTTATTATCTTGAAACAAATAAATAATACTCAAAAACATTACCAAAGTAATACTAAGAAGGCCTCTGTACCTTTTATCCAGCTTTAAACATCACTGCAATTTTTTTAATCCTTTTAGACACCTCTGCATTCTAAATCCCTACGTTATTTTTTATCTTCCCAGCACATCTTTTTGAGGCCTGTTTATGAAAATATTTCATAATTTACATCACTGGCTTACAGAGGAATCTTGACCCAAATAACATCATGCCTTAAAGAATCTGCCATACAGCTGTGACCACAGTCCTCTAGGTTGTCATAACAGAAGACAGGATTCAGTCCAGGCAAGATGGGCAAGAACACTACATCTTCTGTCCTACTGAATGCAGTCACAACAGAGGACAGAGTGCAGAATGCACTACGGGGCCCTCAGGAAATGAGTCCATGATGAGATAGATATCAACTCACTCCTTTTAGAATGACCATTATCAGCAAGTCAAAAGATAAGTGTGGTGGGGAGGTGAAGGAAAGGGAGCTACTGTTCACTGTTGGTGGGAATGTAAATTAGTTCAGCAATTATGGAAAACAGTATGGAGATTCCTCAATGAATTAAAAATAGAACTGCCATGCGATCTAGCAATCCCACTATTGGGTATATATCCAAAGAAAATAAAATCATTATGTTGAAGAGATATGCACTACCATGTTTATTGTAGCACCATTCACAATTGCCAAGATATGGAATTAACCCAAGGGTCTATCAACCAATGAAGAGATAAAGAAGATATCACCTATATACAAAACAGAATATTATTCATCCTTGAAAAAGGATGAAATACTGTCATGTTTGAGAGCATGGTTAAGCCTGGAGTCTATTATGTTAAGAGAAACAAGCCAGGCACAGAAAGACAGCATGTGACTTCATAAGTGGCATTTTGGAAAGTGGAACTCATGGATGTAGAAGTAGAATGGAGATCATTAGAGGCTGGGGGAACGTTATAGAGATACTGGTCAAAGAATACAAAATTGTAATTAGGAGGAATAAGTTTTAAGAGATCTACTGCATAGCATGGTGACTATAATTAATAGTGATATATTGTATTAAAAAGTGCTAAGAGAGTGAATGTTAAATGTTCTTGCCACCAAGTGATGAGATAATGCATATGCTAATTAGCTAGACTTAGCCATTCTATTATGCGTATACATAAATATTTTAAAATATGTTGTATATGACAAATACATTCAATTTTATCTGTCAATTTAAACATAAATATAAAAAGAAAAAAAAAGATTAACCCAGGCAGATGGAGGAAGAAGAACATCATTCAATGTGCCATCAAACTAATAGTGATTTATTGCATTTTTCCCTTCTCTATATGGACAAAACGTAGACTCAAATCCAGAAGTCAGCATTCATTGCAAGAGAAACCTTCCAGCTCTGGTTCAGGTATCAAAAAAGGGGTCCCATTAAAACAAAAAAAGCATGGAAATCCCTCATTTATTTATTTTTCATTTTCCTTCTACATTTTTCTCAGTTCTCTGCACCTTAGAACTCAAGCAATTCTGTGACAGCAATGGGCAATGCTGTCTAAATACTAAAACTGGTTCTGTTTGAGAGCTTTCTCTCCTACTAGAGGCTCTGTGGTCACTGGAGGGTGGGTGAGCCTCACTGTTTTTTGTTTTTTTTTTTCCTCTCTGGCTTTTGCTGTTGGGCTTTACCATGTTAATAGTCGATTCAAGTATGCTAAGCAATAGGCAAGTAAAGCCCCAGTTATCCAAGCTGGCTGGAGGACTTGGAAAGTGGAGCCAGAGTCAGAGGATTATGATGGGAAAGACCAGTCCCTAAAGTTGTTTATGAACTCTTGGGTCTGTCCCAGAGCTGTAACCTATGGTTCTGCCTTAAACAGATTGAACAGACTTTGAATGTTGACAGACATGTCAAAATCCCTGAGTGGCCACTAGGTGGCATACAAGTGAGATGGATCCAAATGGCATGTCTTGAAGACTTGCTGGTGGAACCACAATCCACAGAACTGACCTGGGGAGATTATATTCTAGAGCAAGTATAACAATATTTTCTGTAAGAGCTTAACAACAATGAGAATCTCAAAACATAATTTTCAAAATGTCCCTAATACAATTTAAATTTCTTTACTATCCTAAAACAAAACAAAATCCCACGAAAGAACAACCAGAGAAATCTCAACGGCTATACTGGGATGAAACAGTATATAAAGTCTTAGCAAGGAAATAGGAGATATGAATAAGAGCCAAGTGGAAAGGTTAGAAATAAAACCATTTAACAATTAAAAAAATCACTGGATGGGTTCAATAACATAATGGAGATAAGGGAGGAAAGAGTTGATAAATTTATTAATAAACAAATAGAAACAATCTAAACAATATACAGAGAAAAGATCAGAAAAGGAAATGATTAGAGCCATAGGAACCTGTAGGACAGTAAGAAAAGGTATGTTATAACATCTGGGTCCAGAAGGAGAGGAGAATGTGTACAGCAGAAAAACATGATAAGAAATGACTGAAAGGTTGCTTTATTATTAGAAGACAATCACTGTCAGCTAGAATATTAACAGGTTTTAGGGGGAAAACATTTGACCCTATCAATTGATACAGAAAATGCAAAAGAATTCAACATCGTTTCATGATAAAACTCTCTGTAAACTAGAAATAGAGAGGAATTCAACCTCCCTACCAAGATCATGTACAAAATTGCCACATTCTACTTAATGATGGAAGATTGAATGCTTTCCCCTGAGATTAAGAAGGAAGCAAGGATGTTCTTTTTCACCATTTCTGTTAAACATTTTATTAGAAGTCCTAGTTAGTAAATGAAGTCTAGAAAAATAAAAAGGCATAGTGATTGGAAAAGAAGAAATAAAACTGCCCCTTATCTAGAGATAATGTGATTGTCAAGAAAATATCAAGGAATATGCAGGACAGGGGAGAGTTCTTAGAACAAATAATTGAGTAGTTTGGTTTTAGCAAGATTTTAGGATACAGCATCAACACATAAAAATAAACAATATTTCAGCTAGGTGTGGTGGTGCACACCTGTAATTCCAATGACCCAGGAGGCTGAGGCACAGGATTTCAAATCTGAGGCAGCTTAGCAAGACCCTGTCTCAAAATAAAACAAAATAAAAAGGGCAGGGGATGTGGCTAAGAGGTAAAGGGTCCCTGGGTTCAATTCCCAGAAACAGAAAAATAAAATAAATAAATTATATTTTACTTACTAGCAAGGAAAAATTTGAAGCTAAAACCTTTTTAAATTACACAAATTTCTCAATAAATAAGATGACTATATATAAATCTAACAAAACACATTTAGGTTCTAAATGCTAAAAACTATAAAATGTTGAGCAAGGAACTCAAAGAAGGCCAAATAAATAGAACACTATATCTCATGGATTGAGATAATTAGGATTGACTTACAGATTTAATATAATTCCAATCATAATTCCAGTAGGACATTTCATAGGGTAAGCTCTTCCTAAAATATGTATGGAAAGGCAAAGGAAAGGAATATTTAAAACATGTCTGAAAAAGAAATTGAATTTAGAAGAATCACATTACCTGATTTTAAGACTCATTACAAAGCTATAATCATCAAAATGGTGTTCTATTGGCAAAGAAATGACATTGATCAATGGAATACAACTGGTATCAAAAAATAGATTTTCACAGATATATTTCTTGGTTATTACTATTTCTATAATCTTGGTTGGTTTTGACAAATATGCAAAGACAATTCAATGGAGGATGCATAATATTTTCAATAAATGGTGTTTAAACTTCTGGACATTCACAAGTGTAAAAATGGATCTTGACCTAAATCTTGTGTGTTCTACAAAAAGCAACTCACAATAGGTCACAGATCTAAATGTAAAACATAAAAGCATAAAACTTTCAAAAGACCACAAAGGAGAAAATCTTTATGACCTGGAATTATGCAAAGGTTCTTAGACATGCCACACAAAAGCATGATTCATAAAAGATAGAACTGGTAAGTTGGATTGCACCAAAATTAAAAGCCTTTGCTCTGCAAAAAAGCACTGTTAAAATAATGAAAAGACAAAGTACTGGGGAATGTATTTGACCAAATTACATGCCTGTACAAATATGTAATAATAAAGCCTGTTATGTATAATTATAATGTACTGAAATTATATTAATAAATAAAAAAGAATGAAAACTCAAATACACACTGAGAAAAAATGTTTTCAAGTCACATATCTGACTAATTATTTATACTCAATATTTAGGCTGCGCCTGATGGTGTTCGTCTGTGATCCCAGCATCTCGGGAGGCTGAAGAAGGAGGATCGCAAGTTCAAAGCCAGCCTCAGCAAAAGCAAGGCACTAAGCAACTCGGTGAGACCCTATCTCTAAATAAACTACAAAATAGGGCTAGGGATGTGGCTCAGTGGTCGAGTGCCCTGGAGTTCAATCCCTGGTACTACCCACAAAACAAACAAAAATACTCTGTATACTCAATATATAAAAAGAACTCTCAAAACTCAAGTATGAGAAAACAAACAACTCAATGTAGTAGCAGGCATAAAATTTGAACAGATGTTTTTTGAAAGAGAATTCACAGATGAAGATAATTACCTGAAAAAATTTCAACATCATTAATCAATTAGGGAAATGAAAATTAAAGCCATGAAGAAATATCATTGTACACCTAATTAAAATGGCCAAAATTAACAAAAATAAAGAAACATCAAATGCCGGTGAATATGTGGAACACTGGACTTCTTGTACATTGCTGGTGGGAAATGCAAAATGGCTTAGCTACTCTGGAAAACAGTTCGGCAGTTTCCTATAAAGTTAAACATACCCTTACCATATGCACTGGTGATTCCACCCCTATGTAATTTAATCTAGGATAATTAAAATTATATTTGCAAGAAACCTGTTCTTAAATATTTATAGACACTCTAATCATATCTGCCCCCAACAGGAAACAACTGAAATGCCCTCAACACATGAATGAATAAACAACTGTGGTTCATGTCTAAAACGAACCACTTTCATTAATAAAAACCAACAAAGAGTTATGCTGAGTAAAAAGATGCTGGTTTCAAGAGATGAGGATCTGTGATTCCATGTATATGACATTCTTGAAAAGAGACAAAATTAGTGATAGGATACAGTACTGTGGCTGCCAATGGATAAGGATGAGCCTTACTATAAAAGATAACAGGACATAGAATGTGGAGGTGGTGAAGGGGTATGGTGTCCTGTCAACTGTAGTAATCACACAAATCCAGGCATGTTAAAATTCATACAAATGAACACTAAGAAGTCAGTTTTTGTGTATCTTAATTTTAAAAATAAAGAAAAAGGAGATAATCACTCTTGCATCTCATTTAAGGCTGTCTAGAAACTAATATCAATTTAGTACTCGTTATGCCATCAGCAACTACAAGTATGATCTACCTCCACTATTTTTTGAGCATTTCCTACCTGCTGCTCACTCCTCCAGGCACTTTACATCATAACTTCTAATATGCACAATCACTCTTTAAGGTAGATTAGGCCCAACTTATAGGGGAAAAGAAATAAAACTAAGGTTAAGGGAAGTAAAATGATTTTCCCTACATCTCATAGCTGACAAGTGGCTGCATCTGGACTTGGACAAAGCTCTCATTGCTAACCTCATTCCCAAGCTCCTTCACGCTGCCACTCACTTAAATGAACAGAAGCAGTGGGAACCTGCAGGGGTTCATTATATAATATCAAGAGTGGGAAGTAAGAATCGCATTTTGACTCAGATATATCCACAAAGATTCTCTACACTTATTTCTTCCCAAACCCTGAGTGTGTTCGAAATTATCAGAGCCTGAGAGAAATTTCAAAACTATAATATTGCCATTGTCATTTTCTCACAATCTTCTAAGAGGAGGTTCTTAATTTATAATAGGATTGAATGATTATCTCCATTTTTACAAATGTATAACAATTCATTTTTTTCTGTGAGTGACTGAAAGAATCACTGGGATTTACAATACTTGACTAAGTATTTACTAACTCTTCAAGTTGCAATTTATATACCTGAAACAAAGACTAATAATCTAAAAAGTTCCCTCCTCCCACAAATCTGACCATTTAGAGAAACGAAAACTGGCTCTTCCTACTTTACCTGGTTCCAACACCATCATTGTTACCTTTGTCAGGTAATGATACCAAAAAAAGAAAAAAAAAACTACAATAAGTAAATCTATTTTAGAGACAGACTTTAATTTTCAGTCTATTATAGTTATTGCTGAATAAATACCTGAAAGCATCATATATGTGAATAACACATTTTTTTTTTCATGTAGCAAATGATACAAAAAACATTGAAGATAAAGTTTAATTTCCTGCTTGTGAATTATTTCCAACCTACTTAATTGGCTACCAGGTGGCTTTTTTCACCAATAACTTTTGACTAAAACATTTTCATCTCTTCATATGTTAGATAATGTCAATCTTCATATGTTCTATCACTGGTTAGAAGGTAGTCAGGCCCCAGAGGATGGTGTGTGGGAGAAGGTCAGCTTACCTTCCAGCAGGTCTCTGGCCAGACCAGGTTCTGCCCCCGTGGACCGAACAAAGTCTGACAGGACTGCGTCCATATCAAGCGTCATAGGATCATGTAGAAGTGCTGCCCAACACTCAGCCGAGGTGGGGTTTGGAAGCAGGCTAGAAACCATCCATCTGTATAAGAAATGGAGATGTGAGTGACCACACACACGGAGACCCAACAGAAAGAATGAAATGCTGCCGCTGGCATCTGTAGAGGTTTGAACTAGTTTGAGCCAACTCACTTATTCTTCATGCTAGATATTATATCATAAAAGTCAACTGAGATATCATTCCTCTGTACATACCATGTGAGAAGGTATGCGAGTTTGGATATTTGTGTCCCCCCAATTCATATGTTGAAACCTAACTGCAGTTGATGATGTTAGAGGGTGGAGCCTTTTGGAGGTGATTAGGTCATGAGCATGGAAGTTTGATGATGGGATTATTGTTTAGAAAGAAGCCTAAAAGGGCTCGCTTGCCTCTTCCACATGTAAAGATGTTGGTCAGGAGAGCAGATGTGCTGGGTACCTTGATCTTGGACTTCCTAGCCTCCCAAACTGTGAGAAATAAATTTATGTTTTTGTTTTGTTTTGCATCACTGGGGACTGAACCCAATAACTAAACTACCACTGATATATACCTCCAGCCTTTAAAAATATTTTGTTTTAAGAAAGAGTCTCATTAAGTTGCTGAGGCTGGCTTCAAACTTATGATCCTCTTGCCTCAGCATCCTGAGTAACTGGGATGGCAGATGTATGCCACTGTGCCCAGAAAATTTATGTTGTATATAAGCCTTTTAGTTTGTGATATTTTTGTTATAGCAGCCTGAACAGATTAAAGCCAGGGGTCATTATTAACTCTAGTGCCTCCAATCTTATATTCCTATCAATTACAATTACTGATGGGGAAAAAAGAGACTAGATTATTTAAAGAAAAAACAAGTGCCCAAGTACATGTAGGGAGATTAATTTGGAATAACTAAATTTCTGATCCTCTTTTCCCTGTCTTGCCTTTATCATTGTGCTGCCCCGCTTCCCTTAGCTCTTGCCCGTTACTTGGCTACTAGGAGGCACTCTGTGTTTGTTGGCAGTTGACAAGAATACCAAACTTGCTGAAGATGACTACCTTCATATGCCAAAATATATGCCAACCCTCTAAGAGTTGTTAGATTCACAGTGATAATCTAACAAAATTCAAAAGGAAATCAGATTTCCTAAGTAGAGTCATCTTGGTCAGAGGAATTCAGTGGTCATCTAGGAGCTGGACCACTGGCTGATGGAGCAGATAGAAAGCAGCTATTACTCTGCATATGAAAGTGACTCTCATTAGTGAAGTAGTTTAGGGGCCATTGATGGGTCTCAGTCATGACTGATAAGTACAAATGCATCCAAATTTGTATAGATAAGGGGTCAGTACATTATGGCCTGTAGACCAAATGTGACCCTCCACCTGTTCTTATATGTAAAGTTTTATTGGGGCACAGCCATACTAATTGATTTATATAATGTCTGTGGCTGTTTTTGTTCATGGCTTAGTAAGGTATTTAAAATAGAGACCATAAGGCCCACATTACTGAAAATATTTTCTAGTTGAGCCTTTATAGAAAAAAATTTGCTTTTATTTTATAAGTAATCAGAACTTACTGACCCCAGTATATATGATGAAAATTTTATACTTAGCAAACATGTAATTGAATTTACACACTGTGTGATAAGTTTAAATCCCCTGCATTAATGAATGTGCTTTGTCCTCCTTTCATGATGACCACAGGGATGGGCATTGTTCAGTGGGGCAGGTTCTATGGCAGTTGCTAGGGTGTTAAAGCCAAGCACACTGGCCTAGTTTGAGCCCAGTTCTGTTCCTTATCAGCTGTGACATGGTCATTGGTGAGCTCTGGGCCCATCTGGGATTCAGTCAGAATGGAAGAAATAAAGTTATCTATGCTCAAACTCTTGAGGACTAAGTGTCTCAGGCAGGGAGGTCTATAACTGGAACTATCCATTGTTATTCACCACTTTGTACATGGTTCATACTTGGGTGTAAGTTTTTATTGGTATGGCTAAAAATGAATAAAATTGTTTGACCTGATGTATATAGTACCAATTAGGAAATTTCCTTCTTCCTTCTCTCCATGTACCGGAGCCTCGGCCTGGAGAGTTTTTTCTGTCAGTGCCACCTGTGGGACAAATCAGAGAATAAGGGCATGTTATTCTCCTTACCCTGGAAAACTTTGCTTCTTGTCACAGGAGGCTACATCTGGGGTGGGGCCAACAGCTGGAGGCATGTCCTCTGCCTTCCCAGGTGCTACATGCACTTGCTGACCACATCTACCACATCTACTCCTCTGTATCTCATACTTAATGTAAAATAGAGGTGAAGGGTAGGCATAAGATGAACGCTTTTGTGTGACAAGGTTTCTGCTTTAAGACTTAATTCTTAAACCTAACGTCACCATGGCCATGATTTCAAATTCATGCCCTTTGAAGAGCGGGGAGGACAGTGGTCAATAAGGACCATCAGCCACCCTTGCCCTGCTGTGCCTCTTCAAAGTGCACTGCTGGGCCTTATGACCTACTCAGCAGGTCATACTTTCTTAATCATACCATTAAGATATGATACCACATCAATACAGTTCAACTTAGCTATAGTGGTAAAATACGTAAACACGAAATATATTGGCCCAGAGCACATTCTCAATAAACATGAACTATTACTTATCTCTTATTCAACAGAGATTCTGGGACCACCCTCTCCATTCTAGAACTCCATTGAGAGCCAGGACTGCTGCTACCAGCCTTCTTAAGGCAGAAAGAAGGGGCCCACCTCTAACTGTGGCTCCGAATCATTGTGTCCATGCTGAATGGAGGTTCTTGCCTTCAATACCATAGTCTTTTCGGTACCTGAGCTCTTCTTATTTTATAAGTAACCAGAACTTACTGAGCTGCTATTTTATTTAGGCCACTGTTATAGGGACTGTGATGGTCCCTTGGGCCTTCCCCAGGAGTTTCTAAGCAGAGAGAGACAGGTGCACACACAGGCACAGGCCTCTGAGACTGACTGTTAGATTTGGGAGACTATCAAGTAGAGGAGCTGTTCTAACCAAAGAGAGCAAAATTGAAGGACAGAGGTATATCAGGGTAAAGATGAAAATTGCCTCAGTTAATTTTCCATTAACTTCTGTTTCAGTGGAACCCAAGTAAAACATGCCTGTAATATTTTTGTCAGCAGATGTTATAATTGGAGTCTGGAAGGTACGAACTTGTGGTGAGTGGAGATTGAAACTGGAGATTAGGAGTAGAGGCTTGTGGTCTGACCACTGAAGACAGAGGAAGGCTAGGATGGGGATGAGTGCCTACCTAGGGCTACCCCAGAGCTGCAAGATGGGATAGACTGTATCTTGTATGTAACATCTCTTCTGATAGAGGGCCAGGAGCCTAAGGGATATTTTATTCTCTTTTCTATTCTCCAAGTTTCAGAATGCCTGGCACCCAGCAGGGTCAGGATCAAGGTGAGGCAAGCAAGGTACCTGCCACAGGTGCAAGGGGATGCAAAACCAGTCAGAAACCAAGATCAACAATATTTTAGTGCAATGTTTTTTTTTTTTTTTTTTTAATGAGGGCAAATACATCCTTGAAGAACACAATATCAGCATTTTCAATGAAGGCATGATTTGCAAGACAGTTCTCCCTTTTGCCTCAGGCTCTGGAGGTCTGGCGAGCATTGGCACACATTCAGAATTGCTGACTGGTGCTTGGGAGGCAGGTTGAGGGAACATACATTATAGCTACAAAGACTGATGTTCAGAGGGAGCCAACTTTGGGTCAGGGTTGCACAGGTTAAGTGGGGAGCAGGAAACTCGTCTAGGTCTGTCTGATGATGCAGCCTATAGCACACAGACACAAAAGAGTAGAGAGAATAGATCTGAGGTTGAGCACCGGATTGGGAGTCAATGTCCTGACTGGGTGCAAATCTGCTACTGCAACCTTGCTGTATGACCTGGGCAAGTCCATGTCACTTCATGGAGACTAGGTTTCCTCATCTGAATAATGAGGGTAAGAACACCCTTGTCTCTCAAAATTGCTGTAAAGAGGAAATAAAATTATATCAAAAGAAGATGCGCTATTATTACTATTATTAACACAGATTTAAAATAATTTAATGTATTATTCTGGTATTGGGAATCTTCATTCTACTTCCATGTATGCATACATCTCTATGTGGAGGATAAAATGCGAAAAAGCGTCACAGATACCTAGATCTTGTCCTGCCTGGTGATGAAGACCACCCTGGTGAAGAATTGACAGATGTACAGACTCCCTCAGTGGGATTAACTGGTGGTCTCAACTCAGATCTATCTTTCCTTCTGTTCTTCTTTCCTTCCTTGGTACTGGGGATTGAACCCAGGGTTTACCACTGAGCTATATCCCCATTAAGCTATATCCCTAGTCCTTTTTGATTTTGTTTTTTAGTTGTTGATAGTCCTTTATTTATTTTACGTGATGCTGAGAATCAAACCGAGTGCCTCACACATGCCAGGCAATTGTGCTACCACTGAGCCCCAGCCCCAGCCCCCTAGTCCTTTTTACTTATTATTTGAGACAGGGCCTTGCTAAGTTTCTGAGGCTGGCCTTGAGCTTGTAAACCTCCTGCCTCAGCCTCTAAAATTGCTGGGATTACAGGTATGCACCACCTGATCCAGAAGATATCATCATTTTTCTTTCCAGGAGTCTGCTTGGTCCATCCTTTGTCAGCCACCATTGAGCTTTTGGACAAAGCAGCGACATAGGTTTTTGTGGATATCACATTAGCAAACTGCATCTTATAGGACATTTTCATGGTTCAGAGGAAAATTAAGAGAGCATTTCTATGAAGGGCATGAGTCTGGCTTTGCAAAGCATTCATATGCACAGGACATGTAGTCATTTTCAAGGTGTATTCACATATATGACTTTAGTTGATGCCAACAAGCTAAAGATAGGTCCAAGAATAATTTTGGCTGCAACAAAGCAATTTTACCAGGAAATTCAGCCTAAAAAGCCTGAGAGGGCTTAAGAAGAGAGGGCTAGCAAGATCGTCACAGACGGGCTGGCCTGAAAAACAAACGTGGCCACAGAAGTATCTGGTGTGTAGATTACAGATCTTCCCATTGTTTCAGGAGCACTTTGCTTTTTAGTTTTCCTCTTGGTAAGACTAAGAACTTGATGTTCTTCAAATGCCTAGTATCATGTCTTTTTCAGGTACTGAGAAAGCTCTGGGAGCAATGGAGGGCACCTCCAGGGCACACTACTTAGGCCAAGGCTTAAAGGGAGGCCCCTTTGTGGGCACTGAATCCATTCCTCCTCTGGCACAGTAGATGCTATAGAGTGAGGCGTCTTCTAATCCAGGGGCCACAGCTGGGCCCTGTGTGGCTCTCAAAGCATACAGGGACACTGGATAGTTTAATTTACGTGAGAAAGTAAGTATTAAAAACTGTAAATACCACCTCAATTCCCCAAGCCCTACACACCTGAGCTTAGATTTTTTAGGCTGACAAGGAGAAGGCAGAATGTAGCAATGGTATATATTTAAAATTTTTTTCCAATAGAAAAAAATATGTATAAAAGTAGACTGAAAAATATGGATAAATGCCAATGTACACATCACTCAGGTATGACAATTACTAACTTTAAGTCTTATTATTTCTCTACATCTAACCACTTCCTCCTCCCACAACATTCTGAAACAAATCCCAGACAACGTATTACTTCATCCATAAATATTTTGATATATCTCTAAATGGCTCTTTAAAACAGAACCACAATACCATTATCACATTTACAAACTAATAATAATTATTCAATGCGATTATTATCCAGTGGGTAAATTTCCAGTGATTTCAAATGTCATAAATTCATATGATTTTTGTTTTCCATCTGTTTGAACTAGAATTCAAATAAAAGCTACACATTATAATTGTATTTTGTAATCTGTTAGTTTTGCCTTATTTTTTTTCTATTTATTGAAAAACCTGATCATTTTTCTTGTAGCATTTTCTACTATCTGACTTTTACTGATTATTCCAATTGCATCCTGTGGTCTCTGTACTTCATTCAAATTAGTACTCAAATACAGAGAATTGATCAGATTTGGGTTCAGTTTTGTGCAAATTTTGGTGCTGTCTCTTTTCAGCAGGCAAAATTGAATGACTATTTTTTTCTGTAATGGTAGCATCCACTGATGATCATTGCCTAGAGCAGTAATTAATTCAATATGGTTGCACGTACTGGCAGTCAAATTCATTCTTTCCTTCTTCAATTGTTACTTGGAATTCTTAAATAAAAGAGAAGTTCCATTAATCTACTGTTTGTTCAACTAGTGATAGATTTCAAATAGAAAGGTAACATAAATGCTTTGTTTACCACTTCTCAACCCTTTTTATTAGATGATATGGTTTGCTAGTTTCCTTATGATATTCTTTATCTTCCATTTTAAATATAATTTTGAGTTGCAGAGCACTTGCTTAGCATATACAAAGTCCTTAGTTTAAGCTCTTGCACCTACATCATGACAACAAAAAAATCATTTTGCATTCTTGGATTTGAACATATTTGATGCATTTCAATCAACTCAACATAAATGCAGATATCATCTGATGCTCAATTTCTACTAATTTTGGTCACTGAGAGCTTGTTCAAGTTGTCTCTGGGCTCCTATGACCCTGGTATAGCTGACAAGGGGTGACAAGTTTTTTAAGGTTCCTCTTGCTCATTTATTGCTCCAAATATGGAATATGATATCTTTCAATGGAACTAAGAGGATTTTTTTTAACTTAAAAAATTTTTAATACCTCATAGCAGTATACCTATTGGTACTGGGTTAGTCATCATTTTTAGAACTTTTTAGTGGACAGAGTTATAAAATTTTTATTTTAATACTAAATACATCTTGGGTTCATTCTAATATTTCCAATTCAAATGGAAGACTTCAGAGTTTTCACTTAATCTCATTTAAATTTCATATGAACCTCCTATCCCCACTTCTAATCCAGTTTGAAATAACATCAAGAATGATGGAATATCACCCAATTACTCATTCATTTGTATCCTATGATATATCTATATCTTTATCTAGATATATATTATATAAACATACCAGGATTTCAGAATAATAATGAAATACTAAGAACAGCACAATGGTCTCTGCAAACAGTTTAGTTTGTTGCTATAAACATAGCATTATTTTTTTTGGTCTTAGGTCTATCCCATTAGGGATGAACAAACTGCTGCATTTAAAAAATCACTTTGAGTAATTCTCTCCCTGTGGCTATACCCCCAACTGGAAATGCATTTACATTCACTTGCTTCATCTTACTGTTATTTAAAAGACTGCCTTTTGACAATGATTTTGTTTTATAGCTTTGTAAAATAGATTTCTACTTAAACCTCAAAATCAAGGTTTACTCAGGAAGTCTGACTTCTAGCCTGTCCCTTCTGCTCTATTCCCTTTTATGTTTAGTTATATGACTTACCTCCTTTTTAAATTTTAAGTGGATTTAAGAATTTCACATAGCATCCTCCACTGCATGGATAAATGATACCATCTATAAGCACTTTTTTCCCACCTTGCTTTGCTACTTTACAGTACTTCCTCTAGATCAGTATGTACCATATCAAGTGATCATCTGTACTCATTATACCTTCTATTAAACAAAAGGCTGTAATCCACACAGATGTTCATCAACAGAGAACTGATCACAGCTCCGTGAAATGAGGATTTCTTGCGTAAAAGCTTTCCATACTTTTTCAGTGTATCTTTGGCATAGAGTCCTAAAAGTAAGACTGGCAGAAAAGGTAATGCTAGTGTCATTTTGCTAAATTCTGGCAGTGTCCTCCATAGAGACTTTACCAGTTTTCGTCGCCAACAGCAATGTAGGAAATGTAGCTTATGTTTTGCCATAACCTCAACTACAGAATGTGTTGTTGATCTTCTGGATTTTTGGCAATCTCAGAGGTTAGAAACCATTATCTTACTGGAGTTTTTTTTTTTTAAATCTGCATTTCTCTTACTACATCTTAAAACAAGTATCTTCTCACACGGCTAAGATCCACTATCATTACATTTTCTGTAAACTATCCATTTCTTCTAGTCCATTTCCTCTGTTTGAATATGGTTTTAGTCTTTATTTTTTCCTACCATAATTAGCTCATTATGTATTAAAGACAAAAATCATTCTTCTTTGCTATGCATTGAAAATGCTTTCTATATTTTGACATTTGTCATTTTTCTTTGCTTTCAGTGTCTTTTTCCTTCCAATAAAAATAAAATTATATTGAGTGGGGAGGAATGAATACATGGAACACTGAGGATTTTTAGGGAAGTAGAACTGTTCTATATAATAATATAATGGTTATACATTTGTTCAAACTGGCAAAATATACAATACCAAGGGTGAATGCCAATGTAAACAATGGACTTTGTGTGATTATAATATGTTAATGTAGGTTCATCAATTGTAATAAATGAACATTTTGATGTGGGTTGTTGATAGTGTGGCAGTTTGAGGAGTTACAGAATACATGCAAAATCTATGTACCTTCCAGTCAATTTTTAATTTTGTAGTAGTGGGAGTTGAACAGAGGGCCTTGCACAAGCTAGGCAAGTGCTCTACCATTGAGCTACATCCCCCGCTTCTTTCTACTCTATTTTGCTGTGAACCTAAAATTGTTCTAAATATAAAATGTCTATTAAGATAGCTTATAAATGGTTATATATCTTTTTCCTTAATGGTTCTGGATTTTGAGTCTTAATTTAAAAAATTGTCTCAATTGTCAGGTTATAGAGAGTTTCACCCATATTTCCTTCTACCAATTCAATGGTTTCATTTTTTAAAAACACTTAAAGCTCTAATGCAGTTGAAATTAATCCTGTTGCATGATGTGAGAAATGGATCTAATTTTATAATTTTCCCTATATTGCTCTAGCTATTCTAACACCACTTAGGAAAAAGAACATCAGTGGGTAAGCCTCACTGATTTGAGATGCTTCCATCATTATATGATACATTTGCATATGCAATTGGTCTATTTCTGTATTTGCTTATGCCAAGGTATTTGTAAAAGGTATTTTTTTTCTTATTATGTGTGTCAACTTGTTATTGTATTTACAAGCAAAGCTGTTGATTTCTCTGTTAAATTTACATTCTGCTGTTTTACTAAAGTCTTACTATATTTAGCAATTTTTTTCCATAGGTTTTTTTTTTTTTTTGGTTTGTTTTGTTTTGTTTTTCCAGAGATACACCATCATAGCAAATGCAAATAGGGATTGTGTTAACATTTCATCTTCAATTCTTCAGCCTCTACTTTTTTGTTTCTGATTTCATTTATTCATGCTTCCTTTAATATGATTTTAAACATTTTTAGAGGTAATGGGCATCTTTGCTTTGCTCCAAACTTCAGTGAGAAGAACTTTAGTGTTTCAATATCAATGTGACAAGAAGCTGGCTGCTGGATTTTGATCTACACACATGTGTATACACACATTTAAAAGGTATCCATAAGTTGCCAGGCATAGTGGCACATGCCTGTAAACCCAGTGACTCAGGAGGCTGAGGCAGGAGAATCACAAGTTCTAAAGCCAGCCTCAGCAACTTAGCAAGGCTCTAAGCAACTTAATGAGACCCTCTCTTAAAATAAAAAGTAAGAAGGCCTGGAGATGTACTCAGTGGTTAAGCACCCCTGGGTTCAATCCCTGGTATCACCTTTGGCCCCCCAAAAACAGTATCCATAAATTTCTTTTTTGGGTGGTTTTATAATAGATGGATACTATCTTTCATACTTTTTTTTTTCTCTTTTTATTTGGGGGAGGCACCAGAGGTTGAACTCAGGGGCACTTGACCACTGAGCTACATCCCCAGCCCTATTCTGTATTTTATTTAGAGACAGAGTCTCACTGAGTTGCTTAGCACCTCGCTTAAGGCTGGCTTTGAATACAGGATTCTCCTACCTCAGCTTCCTGAGCTGCTGGGATCACAGGCACATGACACTGCACCCAGGAATTTTTTCTCTTAAGATTTATTAATATGATGAATTCTAGTAATGATATTCCTATTATTGCACCTCATTCATATTTCTGGAATAAATACCCTTAAATCATTCATTGGTGTTTCTTTTTATATGCTTTTAAATTCAATTTGTTATTTTATTTTTTTTAATTATAGGTGGACACAAAATCTTTATTTTGTTTGTTATTTTTATGTGATGCTGAGGATCAAACCCAGTGCTTCACATGTGCTAGGCAAGTGCTCTGCCACTGAGCCACAATCCCAGCCCCAGTCTGTTAATTTTTATATAAGATTTTTACATTGACATAATGAATTAGATTGATTAATGGTTTTTATTTTTATGTGCAACAATCAACATTATATATCTAAAATAAAATTCAATTTTTTTTCCTTTTCAATACTCTGCAGTGTTCTAAGTAGCGTTGGGGTCATATGCTATTTGAAGGTTTAACAGATTTCCTCTGTGAATCAATCTGTTCTTGTGCTTCTTTTGTGGGTATCTCTTTTACAGTTTTCTCTATTTTTTCCCCTATGGTAATTACTCTTTTTAGATTTTCTATCTCTGTAGGATTCAAATTTATTAGATTATATTTTCCTAGAGATTTATTCATTTTATCTTGGTGTTCAATTTTATTTGAATGGAGTTAAATAATGAAATGTTTCCATAGGCCTAAATCTTCTCTATGTTGAAATGAGGAAAACAAGTACTATTTGCAAAGTATTCACAATAACACTGACCATGCTAAGTGTTTTATGAATAAGTTACCTGTCATTCAGACAAGAGGTGCACAGTTTTATTCATTTAACTGAAGTCCAGAGATGCCATTGGCAGAGATAGTATTCCTACCTAGTCCTATTTTGATCCAAAGGTCACCATTCTGCCATCCACACAATGCCACTCATTATAAATGGAACAGGGCATCTTCACAAAATTTTGAAGCAAAAAGCATCCGATGCTTTGAAATACCTCATATACATAGATGCATGATGGGAAGCAAAACATTTTCTTAGTTGGCACTTGATTACACCTTTCATGATTTTATCTTAAGTACGAAAAAGTGGAGGGAATGTCTCTTAAAATTTATATCTTTGGGAGTAGTGCAGGATCCACCGAGGTTTTCACTTGTATGCACTGAAATGATATATTAAGCAATGATATATAAAATTCTTCAAGGGTTCATAATATGAGAGCAGATGTAGAGCTGGGATACAGTCATTAGCTCAGATCCCCAAAGATCTAAAGACTACTCTTTCTATACCATTTCCTGTCTTGAACTCATATAAAGACTAGACAATTCTTAAAGAATACATAAGGAATGATAATCTTAATTCTAAAGAATTACTTAAATCTGGAAATGAATTTTGTAAGGACAGGAAACATGGTGACACCTCCTGACTCATGAAGAAACATGACTTTGCAACTGTGTACATGTCCACATCTTGAAATGATCACGTTCCAAGGGAACCTGAGTGTCAGAGGCATTATCTCATGCTTGAAAATCTGCAGTAGAGCTTCCTTGCACAATGCTAAACCTCCAGCATGGGATGCATGTAAGATTCCCTTGATTTCAAAGATTTATGATTTTATTCTCCAGGTTTATAAATCTAGCTGTTATACTGGCATAAAATATGTGTCTATGTAGACTAATGTGCCCTAAACAAGTGTTTAAAAATTACAAACAACTCAATAAAAGGTTGATACCTCTAATATTGATTTCAGTCATTTCATTCAGCATTTTATCTGGGTAAAGAAATATTCTGTACAAAGAAAAAATACATAGCCTCCTATTGCCATTGTGATGGGTGAGGGAAGACACCTTGAACCTTGAGCCCTGAGCTGCTGCCCTCAACCTGCTTGCTCCTTCCCTCTCTGAGGGCTTCTTTGGAGGGTGGAGTTCACATATTTGTCTTGTTACCACGTTGAAATATACCAGATGCTAAACACAAATGCTGAGTGAATGAACAAAAGGAAAATGAAAACCTTAAGCTGAACTTTCTTCTCTATTCTGTTGCACAGATATGAAAATCACCATAATTTAAAATTCAACTCAGATCAGAATAAATATAATGTTGTTTACAAGCAAATTCGTAATTCAAGAACAGTACAGTTCCCTTTGCTTGGCAAAATGAATGAAAGAAGGATGAAGATAAGATGAGGGTTTTTTTTCTTTTTTTTTAGTTTTGCAGAGCTGGGGAATAAATTCCAAGGCCTTGTGTATGTCAGGGAAATCCACCACTGAGCTACACCCTTGACCCAAGAGGAGTTTTTGAGGATTTAGGTAGTCTGAAAAAAGCATATTCTGGGCTGAAAAACAACACAGAAGCAAACAGCACAAAGACCCTTATATATCCAGGAGAGCCAGAGGCTATGAAGGCTGTGGAGAAAGACTAGGGTCAACGATCTGGACTGTTACAGTGAGTAGACTTGACCATATCACAGGCAATGAGAGTTTCTGAGGATAGAAACATGAATGACAGGTGCTTTAGGAAAATGAACAAAGATACAAAAACTTGGTAATAGTGTGAACTATTTACCCAGAAGATGTAAAAATACCAGAAGGTACCCACAATTTTAAGTGTTTCCCACCCTCCACCTGACAGCCTACTGCTGACAGAATCTTGTTCATCAGGGGGCAGTAGAGGCTCTGGATTCTACACAAGACAGACAGTATTCCTGGCACCTGGGATGTCAGTCAAAACTGGATGGTGGTAGTTTCATTTCCCTGGGCCTGTGATTCACCTGTCTGGACATGTCTGGGCTAAATGATCCAGTTTACCTTACCCAGTTAACTGGGTCTGGGTTATGAGAAAGCATTTGCTTCCTTAATAGAAAGGGAAACACTTAACTGGAATAGCTCTTTCCCATGTTGCTTTTCTATCACTTTTTTTCTATTTTAAGCAAGGGAATAATATCTGCAAGCATACTCACTATACTGGGGCTATGAAGCAATTGGACAAAACCCACCAAAGGCTGGATGGAGTAGAAACACCATCCCTGCAGGTATCATTGAGCATGTGTGTCAGTCTTAGACAAACCACCTTTGGAATTTTATTACAGTTTTCATAAAAACATCTATTTGTTCAAGTTGATTAAGTCAAACATTATGTCTAATGAATAGATAAAAGAATGATTCAGAGGCTAAAACTAGAAAAGAAACAACAGAGGAAAAGAAAATTGAAGGCAAGCGTCATTTTTCACAGATGTAAAACTTAAAAGATGAGAAATTGCATCTAAACTGGAGAAAAAAACATAGAAAGACAAAGAAGGGCCCTGGAACTGTCTTGTCTTGAGCCCTTGATTAAAGGGGGCTATGAGGTGGAAGAAGGTGAGTGCATGGGAATTTCTGGAGATGCAAAATCGACTTTGGAATGCCTATCTTCAGATTCTCATGACAGAGAAATATATTTTCCTCTTACTAAATCCTCTATTATTTCCTTTCTCTGTAACAGCCAAACATATTTCTAATGGAAACATATAATATTAACATATATTATATATTTGCTGTTAAATGCAAATAGAAAAAACCACATGATGATCTTAAAAAATGCTAAAAAACTCCACCCTAGCATATTATACCAACTCAACCTGGAATAGGGGGAACTTTCTTTAATTTACTAAAGGGTATTGATTCCAAACTAAGAGGAATGATCAGATCTAATAATGACCATTTTTAGAAGTACTTCCATTGAAGTGCAGAACAGGTACATGACTAAGTACTAATACTAAGTACTAATACAAGAAAATTTTTAAATGGCTAGAACAGGTCAACATACAAAAATCAATACTTTTCCTATATACCAATTAGCCAATGAAGCATTTTAAATAAACAATGAAAATGATCCATTTTATAGTAGCCAATACCAAAATAGTATTCATTCTATGAACCAACTAAGGAAAACAAAAAAATAAGACATTTTTATTTTGTTCTTTTGCAGAAAACGATCAACCTTCATTTAAAAAGACAATTTAAATATATGGGTTGGAAGATTGTATTTTAGGTTTTTTGTTTTGCCTTTTTTTTTTCAGTATTGGAGACTGAACCTAGGATCCTGTGCATGCTAGGCAAGTGCTCTACCACTGAGGTATATCCTCAGCCCAGAAGATTGTATGAATAACAAAATGGATGCAGAAGTCATCCTTCCACACATCAGACACAAAAACACTGTTATTAAAGCAGTGGTACAGGGAAAGAAAGTCAGACCAATGTGGGAGAAGGGGAAAACAGATTCTGTGTGTGTGTGTGTGTGTGTGTGTGTGTGTGTGTGAGAGAGAGAGAGAGAGAGAGAGAGAGAGAGAGAGAGACTGACTCTGACTCTGATTCACCCCACTGATTGGTCTAAGTAAATTGAGATGTTTTGGATCTCTGCTTTGTCAGTTTTTCTTACAGCTAAAAGTATCCATGTGACCAGTTCTCCTTCCACAATTCCCTAAAATTTAAGAGGAAATCTGCCAGGCTACTTTTAGCAAATATTTTTGCTTTCCTAATAAAAGGTGCATACATAGAATCCTCCCATTTCTCCCAAGTCTCTACTTGAAGTGATGCAACATGAGAAGCTACAACAGCTTGTGACCATGAGGGCAACATCAAGAGAACATCAAAGATGCTGCCCTGATACCACTGAGCAGCAAGCTCAACTACAGCACTGACTCAAGACCATTGTGCAAAAATAAACTTATCTTCAACTTATCTTGAAGCCCCTGGTGCTCCACTCTTTTGTCACTCAAAGCCAAGAGCATTGTTTACTGACAGAATGATAAATGTGGAAAATCCCAAATTGATATGAATCCAATGGGGGAAAGGAGTATAATATAAAATAAATTGGCAGTCCATGTGGAAAAATGAAGTTGAATTCCCTATATAACACCAACCAATAAATTCCACAGAAATTAAATAAGAAATAAAACAATTTCTTATCTATTAAATAAGAAGTAAAACTATAAGTGTGTCAGAAGAGAAAAGTATAGTTGATCATGTTTACAACCTGGAGATCAGAAAGCCCACTGAAGGCCTTGCCTGATGTGATTCATAGCCCTTTCTTTTACATTTCTAGATTATACTTCCTGGACTCTTGTGCAGTTGGCTGTGGCCATGTGGCTAAGTTCTTGGTCAAAAGAAGGTGATGTAGAAGTAATTTGGGCCATTTGGAGGCCTGGCCCTGAACTTTCCCCTGCATCCCAACTTCTCTCTGATCTCTCTCTCTCTCTCCCCCCCTCCCCTCCCTTACTCCCCCCACACTCTATTTATTTATTTATTTAGTTCTGGTACTAGGATTGAACCCAGGAATACTCAATCACTGAGCCATATCCCCAGACTTTGGTATTTTTTGAGACAAGGTCTTGCTAAAATGCTTAGGGCCTAACTAAGTTGCCTAGGCTGGTCTTGAACTTGTGATCCTCCTATCTCAGCCTCCTGAGTCACTGGGACTGCTGGTGTGCACCACCATGCCCTGCTTCTCTTATGTCTTATTTGCTGGCTCATTATAAATGACTTGGGGAGAGCCAGAGACATCAGGACATGATGAACCTCCTGGATGAAAGAAGGGGGAGTCCACAAACAATGACGGGAAGCAGGCTCCACTTGCTGATCTCATTGGGCTAACACATGGCAAGAAACATGGTGTGGTGCTTGAGGTGAGGATCCCTCAGCACAGTGCCTGGTAGTGAGCATGGACAAAAGGTTCAGGCAGGGCCACTGATGTAATTATTTATGAATTTATTTGAAAATATGTTCTCAAGCCAATAAACTTGGAAACCTAACAAAAACCCTCTGGAGTTCTATTCCCTCAGAAGATTTATTTTTGGTAACTTTCATATCATATCAAAAGAACTCAGACTTCTTAAAATGTTGTTTCTGTACTAAAACTGATGAATAGAAAATCCAAGAAAGAAACTGCATTTTTAAGTAGAAAGTGTATTTGTCTACACTCTGTTGAGGAAAGAACGGGAAAACCAATTCCATTCAATCAGTGGGAACTGACTCAAGACAAATAAGAAGCATTGCTGCCCTGGAGGACATAGCTTCAGCAAGTTTGAAGCAACTGATTTCCACAAAGAAAAAAAAAGTCTCTTGCTGTTGGCCAAGAATGGACTATTTCTTTCTGAACTGCTCATGGTCTCTGAAAATAAGCTGCCTCTGATTTCAACCTCTCTAATCAATGACCAAGGATGTGACCAGATCTGCAAAGACGACGAACGCAAAGGGAACAAGAACCAAGAAAGATTAATGAAGAATGGAGGAGGAAGGAAGAAAGAGGAAGGAAGATTGAAGAAGCAGAGAAAAAGATGAATGAGCGCTGTACTGAGATGCATACATCTAAGTACAATCAATACCATAAATCTCATGAATGCTATGTGAGCTTTCTACTGATGTTGAATCAATTACCCCCAAATTTAGAAACTTAAAACAATACACATTTACAATCTCCTTTTCTGAGGGTAAATTTCAAGAGTACAGCTTAGCCAGGTGTCGTTCAGAGTCTTTCACAAGGCTGTAATCAAAATGTTGGCGGGGGCTGGGGGGAGGGGGCTGCATCACATCTGAAGGTCAACTGAGAAATAAACTTGGCAGGACTGTTTTTGAGGGTTGTTGAATTAAGAACTTCAGTTCTTTGTCATGTGGGTGTTATTATCATGGAGGACACCATAAATAACTGCTTGCCTTATCAGATTGACAATATGAGAAGAGTCGGAGAGAGCATGACCAAGAGGGAAGCTGCAATCTTTGTGACCTGATCTTGGACCGATCTTTCTGAACCGATCTGTCATCAGCCCTTCACATATGTTGTATTCTGTTCATCAGGAGCAAGTCACTAAGCACAGCCCCCATGCAAGGGCAGGGGCTATACATGATGGGTTGTCAGGAAGCAGTAATGTTTGGGAGGCATGTCAGTAGCTGCGTGCCAGAGATGCCCTTTCAATATCTACACCAGGGCTCAAGTTCATTGTGGGATGAACTTGAGAAAAGTGGAATCTTAAGACTTATTACACAATCACTCACAATTTAGCAGGCACATTCTTTTACCTAATTCTCATAGAAAAATTCATTTCAAACTAGAAAAAGAGAAAACCGGTGATTTCTTAAATTATATCCTGATGGAACACAAATAAGCTTGCTTGACCCTATTCTGAAGCTCTTGAGAAACATATACAACATTTACCTAATAATTCACAGTAGATAAAAATGCAGAGTTTATCGTCCTGTAAAGTTAGAGGTTAACCTACAGAAATTGACAATTTACTATGATTTTTACCACCTAATAACAAAGTTAACCCCAAATATGGTATTTTTTTCTTGCTCTTAGAATTAGCTTAACTTAGCATCTTTTTTCTATATTTCTTTTCCAACTAACTATAAATCTCTTGTTGGTTCCCTTATTAATGAGTAAATGAAATAAAGCTTTGGCACATGCTAACAGATGATTTTGTCAAGAATTGAGCTTTTGTATGCTCTAGGAATGCCCATATTGTATAGAGGGAATTCAGTAAAGTGCTGAACAATGATTCCAATAGAAAATGGTCTTAATTTGAAAGCTGATTATTTAAAAGCTTTCTATGTTCATGTATCCTTGAAAAACAATGTGCCTTCAGGGATGATCAGGGCTCAATGACTGATGTGATGTGAGGAGAAAGAGAAAGAATATTTATCTAAATCTAAGTAGGAGAAAACTATCAGACAAATCAATTTTGTGAGACTTTCTATTTAAAAAATTAGCTTAGATTCTTCAAAAGTGTCAATATGTTGGGGCTGTAGGTGGAGATCAATGGTAGAGCCCTTGCCTAGCTAATGAGAGACCCTAGGTTCCATTCCTGAGCACCCCGTCAACACACACATACACATGTATACATACACACAACCTAAAATTGCTCCTCAATAATATATATTGGAATCTGGGGTGTAATGAGCTTGCCTAGCATGATCATGGCCCTGGGTTCTATTTCAAGCAAAAAGGAAAATATAATCATCACAAAATTACAAACAAAAGCAGGGTTTTGGTTTAGAAAGATATAGTGAAATCCAGTGCATAACACTAAATGCTAGACAGAAGAGTCATGATGAATATTTTTGGGGCAACCCAGAGTACCTGAACAGGAATAATGTATTGGATAATGTTACTTTATCAGTTTAAATTCCACAGTGGTAATGATACTCTGGTTTTGTAGAAAATGGCTATATTCTTAGATCCATGCCAAAGAATGCCATGATGCATGTAGTTTACCTTCAAATGTTTGAACTAAAAGTTGAACACACACATATATACTCACAAATATAAACTGACAATCCCTGTGTGTATATGGGTGTAAGTAAAGGATAAATATGAGGAAAAACATGAGTTTTACTAAAAAAAATAAATAAAGAGGTACAAAAGGCCAACAAGTGTATGATAAAATGTCAACATCTTTAGCCATCAAGGAAATGCAAATAAAAACTAAACTGAGGGGGCTGGGGTTGTGGCTCAGCAGTAGAGTGCTCGCCTAGCATGTGCAAGGTGCTGGGTTCTATCCTCAGCACCACATAAAAATAAATAAATAAAATAAAAGTATTGTGTCCAACTACAACTAAAGCAATATTTAAAGAATCTCATTTAAAAAAAATTAAACTGTGATTCCATCTCACTTCAGTCAGAATAATCATCATCAATAATATAAATAAAAAATGCCAGCAAGGATGCAGAAAAGGGGACCCTTAATTATATAAATTAGTACAAGCTTTATGGGAATCAGTATAGAGGCTGTAAAAAAAATTAAAAGTGGAACAACCATATGATTCTACTAAACTATTGCTCAGTATCCATTAAAAAGAATTAATGACAAAATTCTTTAGAGATTCATGTATTCCCATCTTTATACGAGCACAATTGACCCTAGCCAAATTATGGAACCAGACTAGTTGTCCATCAATACATGAAGAGTTAAAGAAAATGTGGTATACATACATAATAGAGTTTTATTTAACCATAAAAAGGAATGAAAGTATGTAATATTTAGGAAAATGGATAGTTCTAGAAACTGTTATGTTAAGCAAAATAAGCCAGTTCAGACAAGTACCATATGATTTCTCTCATATGTGGAAGCTAGCGAGAAAAAGAAAGGGAAAGAAGGGGGATCTCATAAAAATAGAAGGGATACTATTAGGATAGAGGAAAGGGACCAAGGGAGGGCAAAGGGAGGTACTAGGTAATGAAACTGATCCAAGTATGTTCATGTATGAATATGCCACAATAAAACAAAATATCATATTTGATTAAGTGAACAATAAAAATTTTAAATATCCTTAAAAAAGAATATATGAGTTTTCATTCTATTTATTCAACTTTCCCATAGATTTGAAGTTTTTCATAATAAAAAAGGATGCAAAAAAGTGAAAGTGTTTGCTTCAGGGGACATACATAAGGCAAAAGGATAAGTGTGTTAGCATATGAAGTAGATAAAAATCATATTTTTGGACAAGCACTAAAAGGAAATATTAAAAATGCAAATAATTAAGTGTGTTAAGATAATGAGAGTGTTTTCCTTTTGCTTAAATTACTGTTATAATACTTTAAAATCAATCATAGTTATAACAGATGGTAATAGAGAATTATAAAGTAAATTTTTCACTGGTATAAATCAAGTCACTTGCCAATCACTATAGTCACATTCTTTTTAAGAATGTTTATTATTCTAAATTCAAATTCTAATGCAGTGTGACTACATCTCTGAATTCTTTATCAGTGGACTTTAGTGGGTCCACTATACTGGAGTTTAGACATGATTTCTGGTGATCTCTCAGAACCTCTACAAACTCTGTTATAGACATCTACTGAACCCACCTCTCTTGCACTCTCACCAGGACCCCATGAGCAAGGGACTTACTTTTCAGACACCTGGATTCTCTGGAGGTCAGTGGCAGTCAGGCATTCGGGTCAGCTCTGCACCATCCCTGCTGAAAGTGGTCCATTGTTGCTGCAGTGGAAGGCATGAGAGCACAGCCCGAGAGCTCTGGAAAAGAGGAGATTAGAGAATGTTCAGGAGGCACAAAAAGTGAGAATTTAAAATTTCAATGTCAAGACTTAATATTTTTTACACTAAAAAATTAAATATGAATGTCTCAAAAATAATTTAAGTATCTAATGTGCCATGTGAAATGGTGTGGATGGTGAATTCCACTCTCAACACACCATTCCACCCTTTAATTTTTAAATGAATACTTGTACCATTTTAAAAAGTCTTCTTTCTGCAGACTTAAGAGAAGTAGCTTTGGGTCAGAACCTGAGAAGCTGACATTCCAGGAGAAGTAGACTATTCCTTCCACAGGGGCTCAGGAACTCAATCCTCACTTCTGAACTTCTTGGAGAAACTCTGGCATTGTAATCCATGGGGAACCTTTGTTAAAACTAAAACCCTTTCTCTTTCTATGCTACTGCTATATTTTGTCAAAATCATTTAATTATTAATTCCAAATTATTTTTACTTTTCATATTTCTATGTTCTTAACAATTGTTTCAAGTTTCATGATGATATTACTAATAACTGTAACGTGCTATTGTGTTTTAAGGTTTGCTAATTGATCATGGATAATTTTTATCTCCTGTTTCTCTTATTTTTTTTTTTATTTTACTAGAAGTATTCCTTGACTAATCCTTTCAAAATTGTTTTGTAGGTAATCAATTTGAATTCTTAAATAAAAATCTAAACATAAGACAATGAGAATCAATGGCCAAACAATACTGACAAAGAACAAAGTTGGAAATCTCACAGCTCCTGATTTCAAAATATATTACACAGTTATAGAATCAGAACAGGAACAAAGACACACTTAAAGAATAGGGATAGAACAGGGATCCCAGATTTTTTGATAAAGGTGCCAAGACCATTCAATTGGAAAGGACAGATTTTTGTTTGTGTGGATTTAATTTTTTACCACAGGATGAAGGGAAAAGTAGATATCCATATGAAAAAGAATGAAATTAGACCCTTTACTAACACTATTTATACACAAATGGATACAAAATGGACCAAAGACCTAAATATAAGGTCTAAAACTTTGAAAGTATTAGTAGAAAACATTAGGGGAAAGCTTCATAACATGGGATTAGGCAGTTATTTCTGAGATATGACACCAATCCCATTGGATGATCTTGGCATCCTTATCAAAAATCATTTGACTATATATGTGATGGTTTAATTCTGGGTTTCCTATTCTATACCAGTGGTCTTTAAATGTATTTTTGATCTATAACACACTGTTCTGATTACCACAGCTTTGTAATGGGCAACAGAAGAAAATAAATAGATAAACAGGAGTTCATCAAAATTAAAAGCTTTTATGCATCAAAGGACACTATTAAGAGAATGAAGACAGTCCATCAAATGGCAGTCCATCTAATTAGTTACACATCATGTACAACCTGAAGAATGAGAAATTATACTCCATATATGTATGTCAGAAAACATTCCATTATGGTGTGTAACTAATTAGAACAAATAATATCATCATCAACAACAACAACAAAAGCCAAAAGAAAAAAAATCCAGGGGACAGGAGTTAGGCATGATTTGGAATCTAAGATTGTATGGGCAGTGAAATTCTTTCAAGGGAAATGAACATGTAGACGTGAACAGGCTCAGAAAGTTCCTTATTCCTTGACTCTAAAAATATTCATACAGAAAATACTCAAATAAAAAAGAAATACAACATTAAAAGGTGAATCATTATTGAAGACAATCATTATAATGAATTAAAAATGATAAAGTAGCTGGGCATGGTGATGTATGCCTGTAATCCCAATGGCTCCACAGGCTGAGGCAGGAGGATCATGAGTTCAAAGCCAGCCTCAGCAAAAGTTAGGTGCTCAGCAGCTCGGTGAGACCCTGTCCTAAATAAAATACAAAATAGGACTGGGGATGCTGCTCGGTGGTTGAGTGCCCCAAGTTCAATCCCCAGTACCAACCCCCTAAAAAAAAGACAAAGTAGTACTTATTTGGATTATTAAGTTAAAAAAAATGAAGTTAAAAATAAAAGGACAAGGGCTGGGGCTGTAGCTCAGTGGTAGAGTGCTTGCCTCACGTGTGTGAGGCACTGGGTGTGATCCTCAGCACCACATAAAAATGATTATATAAAAAGATATTGTGTACATTTACAACCAAAAAAATTTAAAAAATAAAAGGACAAAATAAGCTATATTACGATACTATTAAAATAAGGAAAATTTATAGTACTATTAATATTCCACAAGATAAAATTCAAGATATAAAAATAGCTAATAAGCCCTTTCTAAAATTCCTTAGGAAGGAATGCCAAACTGGTGTTAAAGAGGGCTAGTTGTATCAAATTTTAAAAATAAAATAATAATCTGTAGTGAAATTATAGCAATTAAAAATTGCTTAGGGAAATGAACCTGTCAATATAAAACTCACAGGGAACTGGGGATGTAGCTCAGTGGTAGAATGCATGCCTAACATGCCCAAAGCCATAGGTTCCATCCCCAGAACAATAACAACAACAAAAAAAAGACACCCCAGAGATTCTGAACACATAACTATGATTCTCAATATATCACTTAACCCTAAAGACAAAAGGAGTAACTATATACTAAATTCAGTCCCAGAGAAAGACACCTTGGCTCATATGAGCCCGTACAAGATGTGCAAATGAAGTTGACAGGGATCCACAAAGCAGGCCCATTAGGTACATTTCCCATGATGAGACTGATACCTGTGCTCAAGTCAGGAGACTGTACAGTGTGATTATGCACCTAGCAATGCATGGGGTGAAAGTCTCCCATGAGAATACTCATACATAGAATCAGGGGCTGTTTCTCCCCAAGGCTCAATATCCAGTTTTGTGATAGCAGGTGGTTATATGGATTATTACTTCTTTTTACTGTGGGTCTCACTTACTGAGCATTTATTACACCCCAGGTACCAGGCTGAATGCACCACATGATTTCTTTTAATCTGACAAGAACACTGTGAGATCTCCCAGCCTGAGGAGTGACTTGCCTAATACCAGTGGCCAGTGGAGACTGGGTTCAGAATTTTATTAGTTTAAGGCCAGTGTTATGAGGCCAGTTGTTGCCCTTCTCCTACTTCCGGTATCAATTTTCTTTGTTCACATTTTATCCCTGAGGATTTTCAAAAGCCTGCTTCTCTTCTGGCTCTACACAAGACTTAGCTCAAATTTGTGTTCTTTATGAAACTTTCCTTATAATAGCCTTCAGCCCAGGCAAAGTTTCATCTTCTAGCATCTTCCAAGCTGGACTTAGCACCCGGCCCACCTGCCAAGTACCCCAACTCCATGGATCCTCAGCCAGCTTGTCTAAAGAATGAAGGAAACTCTCCCATTCACAATCTTCATATACTTGCATTAGGATAGGCAGATAGTGAGTGGTTTTATTTCTGAGTCATCCTAACAGCTTTAAGAGAAAAGAAGATTCCTAGGAAATGGGTCTTAACTCACATCTGATCACTCAGTTTGCCACTGGCCCAGGAAGGCTTGCCAGCTGTGTTCAGGCCAGGTGTTCATCATGACTTTGGGCCTGCTGGTACCCAGTTTCATTTCCAGTTCTCAAATGAAATAAAAACTTGCAATGTGTCCTGGCTCAATTTTCAGGAAATTTAAATTCAGATAAAGTCTAATCACTTCTGGAAATAAAGATGAGATTCTCTTTGTACTATAAGATATTGTAAGTCCAGTATATGTCTGAAATGAATTATGTATGTAAAGATCTGGAAAGGCATGAAGTCCTCCTCAAAATTCAAGTTACCCCTAGAGAGATATACAAGAAAACTGCAACTGATTTAAAAACAAGTTCAGATTAGGAACAAAATAAGGGGGAGGGGAAAGGTGATCAGCCAACATTAAGGAAAGAACCAATGCTTTGTGGGCTCCTTAATCTTGGAGACTGACAGGAGTTGCTAAATAGCCCTTTTGGAAGTTCTAGAGAGATCAGATCCTCAATGCCAACATTAAAGCCTCCTCCCCACATGTCCCTCCACTTCACCAACAGAGTCTAGGGGAGCATTCACAGGCCTGGGATTGGTACCAGCCTTGTCCCCTGCTTGGTGTGGTCTTGAGAAGCTTCTTCAACTCCGCTTTATCCATTTGTTCATTACCAAAACACTTGGGTTCTTCTAAGGGTCTGGTGAAAATGAAAGGGGGGACAGGCTTCTGAAAATGCTCTAGGAACCCAAAGGAGCTCACTTCTATAAGCTGACATTATTTTACAGTAAGAATATAGGTCCAGAGTGGTGCTAGAATCATTGGAAGCAAGACCAGACATGCTTGCAGGCCTGGCTGATGGAAAACATCAGCAGGTGACCAAGTACCTTGCATGTAAAACTCAGAGAAGGTGGAACACTACCCCAATAACCATACAGGCAGCAGGAGCAGCAAGCACAAAGCAGGTGTGTCACAGGTCAACAGGCACAGAAGCCCTGTTTATCCTCTTTCCAACCCCACTGGGCACCACCCAGACGTTGGACTTCTGCTCCTTTTCCTACCTAAAGCTTGCTGCATTTTTCTACCTGGTCCCTCCTCTATCCTAACACTTGACCCTTCATAAGCCAAGGTGTCCTCAAAACCCACCACTCCCAGGAAATCTTTGCTGATCATTCCACCAACAAGAATTTTAAAAACTGGCTTACTTTATTTATTCTCAGCAGTTTTCAAGTGTACAATACATTGTTATTAACCCCAGTCACCATGTTGTAAAACAGAGCTCTTGAATTTAATCCTCCTGCCTAACTGAAATTTTGTATTCCTTGACCAGTGTTTCTCCACTCTTGCAGTCCAGGCAACCACTGGACTTTTGTTTATTCCAAATATGAGTGAGATCATGTGATATTTGCCTTTTTGTACTTGGCTTATTTTACTTAACATAATGTCCTCTCAGTTCATTCATATTGTCTCAAATGACATTTTTTTTCCTTTTCCAAGACTGAATAGCATTCTACTGCATATACTATAATTTCTTCATCCATTAAGGCATTGGTGGACACTTATATTGATTCCAGATCATGGCTACTGTGAATATCGCTGCAATAAACATGGGAGTGCAGGTGTTTCTTTGATATACTGATTTTGGACATATAAGTAGTGGGATTGTAGGATTATATAGTTCTATTTTAATTTTTTTTTTGAAAAACATCCATACTGTTTTTCATAGTGACTAATCTACATTCCCACCAATGGTGTGCAAGAATTCCTTTTTCTCCACATCTCAAAACTTGTTATATTTGTTCTTTTCTACAATAGCCATCCAAACAGGTGCCTTCAGGGAGCAATCCCTGTCCAGGATTTACCTCAGCTTTTTTTGTCATTATCTCAAAAAGAGAAGGAGACACTTTCTTGCCCCTTAAACATTGAATCAGAATTCCACAAAGAAAGGAAAAACAGAGGGAATAAAAAAAAATAAACCTTAATGTTCCATAGGAAAAAAAAAAAAAGACATGGGTGGGACAGTTGGTAGCCTGCAAACGAAGGAGTCATTATGCATCCAGGGACTAGAAAGGATCTGATGTAGATTCTGCAGGTGGGAGGGAGCAGTAGGAGGGCAGCACAGGAGGAGCACAGAAGAGGCTGAGGATGGAAAACCAGGATTAATGTGCCAATGCAGCACCTTATAGAGAGATCACCTCTTCAGAGAGGGCAGCTATGGGTGCTCTGAGACCAGTGAGGTTGGAGACCAGAAGAGTATCTTGAAAGTGCACATTGGCTGCATGCTGGGGGCTGCCTAGTCCAGGTGAATAAGGGTCAGGGCCTAAATCTGTGGAGCTCTCTGCAGGAACAGAGGAGGAGATACTTTGTAGCTCTCATCTGCTTCCCTCTGGTCTGACATTCTCATGCCTTTCTAGGGCAGAACTGAGTCTCACTGTATTTTCTTGTGTGTGCATCTCTGCACTGGTGCTTTAGGTCCTCCATGTCCACTTCTTCACCTCTTAACAGTATCCAGCTCCTGCTTGCTCTCTACCAAGCCTGACTGTATCACTTTCCAGCACATTTCACACCTGTCTTTCCATTCAGGTGTGATACATATCCATGGGAGAGTCCGTCAGACAGCTCTAGAAGCTATCTCAAAGGGCTGTGGCTGTGTGCTTGAGTAGCTCAGCGGGGTGTGCCCTTTTGAGAGGTACCACTCAACAGCTACTGGTCCAAGGAGAGCCTGTCACCCAGGTGTAACAAGAGACACAGAAGATATCCCAGAGGTGGCAACCTCTGTGTATCAAAAGGGTTAGTCATCAATTTGGAGGGCCTAGTACCAGGTGACTTCAGACCTTAAGAGCATAGTGAGAACAGGCAAACAGGAAGGAGGAATGGAAATGCAGGCATCTTAAAACTTAGCAAAAGGATCCTTCGTACTCAGGAAGCAAGTCCAGGGAGAAACTGGTGCTCCTCCATCCTTTAGAGGAGTTTATCAGAGGGAACTCTGCTTTATTCCTCTTTGGGAAACTGCAATTCCTAAAATCATGTTTAAATTTCCCAATGGGAAGTCAGCGCCAGCTGCCCTTCCATGTTTCCCAACCCCATTCTTCAGTCCCCCCATAAAGAGATAATCCCTTTTTCTTTTATCTTCTACTTGTTTTCAATTGCCTGAGCATACTCACATTGCATCTGACCTTCAATAATCCTGGGTCCTTGTGGAAGGTCCTGGTGATGCCAGGATTTCAGAGTAAAACTCCTCCTTCTGAAGGCAGCCCCTTCTCACCCTCCAGGTTTGATGATGCTACCTCCTCAGAAAGGCATCCTTTGACCCCCTCTGTAATGTTACCCAACCCTTATCATCCATCACTAGTCCTTATTTTCTGTGGAAAATCTGCAATTGTCCTGTTCATCTGTTTCCTTTCACGTGGCCAAGACCATCGCTAGGCTGGAATCCCATGTAGGGTCTGACCAAGGTCTTCTAGTAGCTTTATTTCCAGGGGACTATAATGACATAGGGCCTGTGGTTTTAGGTTCTAGAAGCCACAGATGACATGGATTTGAGAAGAATCATACTTAGAACTGCTTGGGGCCCAGCAGGTAAAACTCAGAAGTCTTGTGTTTGAACTTGACTCAGCAAAGGATGTTTCTGAGTATACTTGCCACATTCTATATGATCTATCTTCACACTTTCACAATAATCCTGTCCTAGACACAGGGGAATTAAGTAATCTGCTCAGGGCCAAACAACAAGTAAGTCACTTAGAATCTGAACAGTAAAGCTAATAATCCTACTTTGACAGGATGCCATTTCTCTAAATATCCTGAGATGTGAACAATGCTATATCCCAGCTTTGTGAAGGCATAGATCACATTAATCCCATGATTCCTAAAGCTCCAGAAGTCCTACTACTGTTCCTCAACACATGGCTTCACTTGCTTCTCAACCACAACTGCAGCCATGGTTCTTCCTTCCTGCAAGTAGGAACATTCTTTCCTACCTCGCCCTCTTCCATAAGGATATCTTCTATTTGAAAATGGTTGAAATTATACTGTAATCATTATACCTTATTCAAGATGAATTTTTCCCCACATTAGGAACGGATAAGGTCTATTATCCTCTGCTTCTGTGTTAAATTGGAAAAGTTTATATCAGAGCTAAGAACCTGACACATTCTACTCTAACATTTTGGCATTTATTGAACTTTGGAACCTTTCATTTTTGTTGTTTCAAGAAGATTGTTAAAAGGGGTGGAGTACCCTGCAGTGACTGTCTTAGCCATGCCTCTCCTTCAGGCTCCCCTTTCACCACCCCCAGCTCGCTACTTCCAGATGACCTACCCTGGGTGGCAATGGAAATCTTGAGCAGTGGTTCTTAAAGTAGAACCCCTAGATCTCAGCCTCAGCATCACTGTGAGACTTGTTAGAAATGCAGTTTCTCAAGTTCCACCCAGATCTACTGAATCAGAAATTCTGGAGGGCAAGGGCTTCTCAGGACTTTGTGATCTCACAAGCCATACCACTGGAAAACCACTCAGTTAGAGGATACTAAGGGTTTGGGCATTGGCTTCTATTAATCTTCCCATTTTTTTTCTCCTCTCGTGTGGTCTCAAGAGCTCACTTGTTCTTGTTTCTCAAGAGACCCATCTTCCATGATAATCCCTTTGCTACCCTAAATCCACAAGCTCTGTCTACCATTTACTTCTCCTTGCTCGTATCAAACATGTCCAGGGGTCCTCTTCTTAAAAGGAATCTTTTGCTTGACCCCCTCTCCCACAAAGACAACTCCCTCCTCTTTCTTCCCTGCAACTCAAGTGTCCTTTAAAAGCATCAGTTCTCCTTTTTAAAAACAGAGACAATGGTACCTATTTAACGGTATGGTTCTAAGAGTTAATGAGAGACCATTAATACAGGGGAGGTGTTGTGAGGGTTAGGCAAGGAGTTGTACTTGTGTGAAATAGAAAGTCCTGTGGTCTATTTTCAGAATGTAAAATTTAGCCTTAAATGTAAAATCATGATGTAAGAAAGACAGCTGGAGAGAAGGGAAAGTTACAAGAAGTTAACACCAAAGTATAAAAGAGGAGGTAAGAGGAAAGGAGCTTAATCAACTTCAACTTCAAAAGGAACTCAATTCCGGAAAGGACTTCCAGCCACAAGAGACCCAAGGCGGGGGGGACAACTAAAGGTATATTTCTTTAATTAACCCAATAGGAGACAGTAAAACACAGGAGTTTGGGAAGACTGTGCATCCCATAGTACTCAGCTAATGAGGGATTGGGGGAGGGACATTTTTACCCTAGGAGAGAAAATGCTGATTTTATCCAATCTGGGTATGTCTGCTCCCCACCAGACATCTGATCTTGCAAGGCTGTGTCTGTTAGTCCACTCTTTGGGTTTGGACAGGTAAGCATGTTTCTCACTTTCTTAAACCTGACACCAAAAGCATTATCCAGAAAAGTAAATATTAATAATCATCAAAGTTAAGAAATTTTTCTCTGTCAAAAAGGATAAAAAAACAGTTAATGACTGGGAGAAAATATTTGCAAACCTCATATCTAACAAAAAATTACTATTGAGAACACATAAAGAATTCTCAAAACTCCATAATAACAAATTCCAATTCAAAAAAGACATGAAGAGATATTTCACTGAAGGATATGTGGATGGCAAATAAGGACATAAAAAGATTTTCAATATCAGTAGCATCAGGGAAATGAAAATGAAAACAAAATGAGATATCACTAAATACTTATCAGAATGGCAAACATAAAAATAGTGACAACAATAAGTGCTGGCAATAATATAGAGGAACAGATTATTCATACATTATTTGTGGGGATGTAAAATTATACAGCCACTCTTGAAAGTAATTTTACAATTTTTCAGAAAGCTAAACATGTAAGTAACTACAACTCAGCAATTGGATTCCTGGATATTTACCCAAGAAAAATCAAGTCTTATGTTTACATGAACATGTAAACCCTCCTTATAGGACTGTTCATAGCAGTCTTCATAATAGCCCAGAACAACCCAAAGACTTTAAGGGGTAAATGGTGAAACCAACTATAGAACATCTGTATCATGGAATACTCCTCAGTAAGAAAAAGCAAGAAACTCATGATGTGCCAATAATCTGAATGGATAGTCAGATAATCATGTTGAGTAAAAACAACATATTGGTGAAATTAAAAAAATATTTTATTGTTATTGTGCATGTATGAATATGTAACAACAAATACCACCATTGTGTACAACTATAATGCTCTGATATAAATATAAAAAGGTTATAACCCACTAAAAAAAGAAAACAACTCTAATGATTACTTACTGTAAGACTCCATTCATATAACATTCTTAAAATATAAAAATTATAGAAATAAAGAAAGATTCATGATTATCAGGGGTTAAGGATGGGGTTGGGTAAGGCACTGTGGATATAAGAGAACAACATCAAGGATGCTCATAGGGATGGAAATGTTTTATATACTGACTACATTGATATAAATGCCCCGGTTTTAATACTGGACCATAGTTTTACAAGGTGCTATCACTGTAAAGGGTACACTGGAACTCTATACTAGTTTCTTATAACTGCATATGAATTTATGATTATTTCAAAATTAAATGTTTAATTAAAATATACTTTGCATATGTGAAGTGCTGGGTCCAATTCTCAGCACCACATAAAAATAAATAAATAAAATAAAGGTATTGTGTCCAACTATAACTAAAAAAATAATTTAAAAAAGCCAAATAATATGCAAATGTTATTCCCCTATGGAAACACTATCCTGAAAGACATGAGGTCAGAACCTAGGCTGATGTGTAGCCAATACTGCCTGAAGCTGTGACTGCCCACAGGATGCCCTCTTTTCTTTTGGATATCTCTTCAAGAATATTTTGTAACATTGAATTACTGTCATAATTTGCAGAACCAAATTTTTAGTCCTCTTTCCAAGACTCCTAAAAATATTCATCTTATCAAAGTCCTCAGTGTGCTAGCAAAGAAAAGTCCCTTGAGATGGTGGAATGTGATGGACATTCTTACCTTAGGTACATGTATGATGGCACATATGATGCAAGACTACATTGCATACAATCAGAGAAATGAAAAGTTGTGCTGCAATTGTGTACAATGAATCAAAATGCATTCTGCTGTCCTATATACCTAATTAAAATGAATAATTTTAAAAAAGAATTGCAGGGTAGTTTTATTCTTGTAGATAATGGAAGGGAGTTGAATTTAAAATGGTCAAAGTAACTTCCTGTGTACTAAATTTTACCTATAAAATCATTATACAGTGTGTTTTTTTGCATCCAGTACTGATTTGTGTAATAACACAAAGAAGATGCTAGCAAAGTCTGTCACTTACTATGACATCAGTTTGTTTTATTATCATGGAATATGTGATAATCTTAAAATTTTAATTAAAAAGTAATTATTGCTAATTATAGGTGAATAAAGACTATTTTCTATTTGAATAGAAAAGGATCACCATGATGGGAAAAAAGTCCTTTGGATACATTGTTGATTTTATACATTAATTTTGCCACATGTATAACTTGCACTCTGAGGGATCTCATTCCTGTCCATCCTCTATTTATCCAAATAAATGGTATAGGGAAAAGATTGAATCGATTTCTTCCCAATTTATACTAAATAATGCTAATAATTTATTAAATGTTTTCCCACTGGAAGACACTCATGAACATGAAGTCTAATTTACTATATGGCACTGGACTGTTCCTCCTGAGAGCTGTATCATGGTATGTCATGTGTCTTGCACCTCAAATTTCTATTCAAGATGTTATAGAAAGTACTTTCTACTTTTGAAATACAAAGAATTGTGACTTTTATTTAAAAATGTAAACAAACGATAGCACCTGTACAAACTAGAGTATATAGAGACAATGAAATTACATTTTTGAAGTTTCATAGGCCACAGGGGAACACTTAGGAAGCGAAAAAGCATACACACACAAAAACTGGGTATGTGGAATAATCTCAAGAATGCAAAGCTGCATATATCAAAGACCAAGAGAAAATAGGCTAAAATGTTATCATACTGTCAAATCTGCTAATCTATTTCTTTATCATTCTGGGATTCCTGCCTCACTTAAGAAGGCTTCCTTCAATTGAGATTATGTGGGATAATATTCTAAATTTTTAAATTATTATTATAATTTGGCTTTTTACCCTATATCTATAATTTATTCACATACATAGGCACATTATTGTCATCCAATTTTATTTTCTTCCAACGTGGTTGACATTTATTGAATGTGTCTTTTCCCAGTAAATTAAAATACATCTATACTTCAACTCTACTTTCTTTTGGTGATTTTTATTTTTTCATTTTGCTGCCAATATCATATACTCTTCTGACTAGAATTGCTATCTGATATTTGCAGTATATGATACAATTCTATTCTTACTATTCTTTTCCAAGCATTTCTTGCTTATATTTGAGGATAATTTGATCTCAGTTTAAAAAAAAATCTAGGGTACTGCATTACATTTATTTATTAATTTCAAAAGTATCGATGTCTTCAAATTTAGTTTCCCATCTGTTTATTGTATGAATATGGTTTGAACGTACCCCCCAAGCTTCTTAGGGCTGACCTTTCTTACTATCCTTAGTAAGAATATCATCCAGAAATCCAGTCTTAGTAGAGACAGAGAAAACAAGAAAGCAATTTTCTAAATCCCAGCAGCTCCATTAGCACCTCAAGGGCATTCTGAGAGAGACCTAGATTCCAGATCATATCACATGTTGGAAGATTGGTCCCAAAGTAGTGATGTTGAATGATGATGGAACCTTCAAGAGTTTGGTCTATGCCAGTCAGCTTTTTGTCACTATGACAAAATATCTGAGAATATCAACTTAAAGGAGAAAAATTCATTTTGGCTCATAGTTTCAGAGGTTTCAGTCCACGATTGGCTGGCTCTATTGCTATGGGCCTGTGATAAGTCAGAACATCAGGGTAGAGAGAAAGCATGGTGGAACAGAGTTGCTCACCTCATGGAGGCAGGGAAGGAGAGAGGGGGGGGAGGGGGGAGGAAGGAGAGAGAGAAGAGAAGAGAAGAGAAAGAGAGAAAGGCAGATGGGGAGGAAGGGCCAGGGACAAGGAATAGTCCCTATATTAGTTAGGTTTTTGTCACTGTGATCAAAATGTCTGATCAGACTAATCTAGAGGAAGAAAAGTTTATTTTAAGTTCATGGTTTCAGAGGTTTTAGTCCATGATCAGCTGAATTCATTGCTCTGGGCACAAGGTGAGGCAGAATATCATGGTGGAAGACATGGTGAAAGAATGCTGCTAAGACAAACAGGAAACAAAGACAGCCAGACACCAGGACAAAATATAAACCTGAAAGGCACACACCCCCAGTGACCTTATTCTTTCAGCCATACCCCACTTGGCTATAGTTACCACCCAGTAAGTTTATTTAAATTATTAATGCATCAAATGGATTACTCCACTGACTAGGGTAATAGGGTAATACTCTCATAGTCTAATAATTTCACCTCTGCATATTCCTGCATTAACAAAAGGTCTTTTGGGGAACAACTCATATCCAAAGTCTCCAAGAGCACACCCCAAGAGCACTCTTCAATTAGGTCCCACGTCCTACAGTTTCCACTATCCCCCCGAGGCACATTCAATTATAAATTCATTAATAAATTAATTTATTGATGAAGAAAGAACTTTGATGTTGAAATCACTTTCCCCCACCCAACTCTGATACTCGCTGCACTGGGGACCAAGCCTTCAACATAGGAGCTTTTGGGGGACATTCCGGATCCAAATGGTAACAAGGGCCTAGTGAAGATGGGTAGGTCATTGCAAGCATTGTTGTTGGAAGAGATCAATGTTGTTCTCATGGGATCCTAGTTAGTTGCCAAAAGAGTGAATTGTTATAAAACTAGTAAGCCCAGTGCCTGAATCTCTTGCTTCCTGTTTTGCCATGCAATCACTCCCTAACAGGCTCCTGCCATGATGCCATTTGTCAGGTTGTGATGTAGCCATAAGGTCCTTACTAGAGCCAAAGAGAAGCCAGCACCATTCTCTTGTACCTCTAGGGCTGGAAAATAAATACAGTTCTTTTCTTTATATATTACCCGGTCTTAGATATTCTGTTGCTACAACAGAAAATAGACTAAAAGCATGGTATAATTATCTATTCATTTAGCTTTTAAAGTCCTTTAGTAAAAATTCACACTTCTCATTTTATATATATTTATGTAAGTGTGTAAATAAAGTAAAAAAAAGACATTGGGAGAAATTTCCATCAAATTTGACTAAATTTAGACTTACTAGCATATGAAGAAAGTACACAATTGATAATTAAAAAGAACAATAGAGTCAGATGCGTGCCAGTAGTCCCAGCAATTTGCAAGGATAAGTCAAGAGGCTAAAAAGTTCTAGACTTTGGCTACTTAGTGAGACCCTGTCTCAAAATAAAAAGTAAAAAGGGCTGGGGGTATAGCTCAATGTAATTAGAGCAACTATTTAGCATGTACAAGGCCCTGGGTTCAATTCACAGTGCTGCTAAATAAATAAAACAGTAGCCTTTGAGGATAATGGACAAAAGCTATTCTTGTAAAAGAGGGAATATAGATAGCTGATTATGGAATGAAAAAATACATCATTTACTATCTCATAAGGTTGTAAGAGAAGTGTGGAATGCAATGATAGTTTTGTTTTTTACTGAATGAGACCAGTGGTGGGGAAGATGTATGTGAATAAGCCCCTCATACATTAACGGTGGGGGTGTGAATTGAAAAAGGATGTCCCAGCAGATACTAAAAATTAAATTGCACAGCCCTTGAATCACGCTTTGAGGAGTTTATTCTATAGAAATTAAAAAAAAAGAAATTAGTAGTTCTAGTAAAGAAAAATACATTTATAAAAGGTTTCCCCGCCTCAGCAATTTTTGTATATAGCAAAAGTCTGAACATCACCCATAGGAAAGTGGTGGGAAAAATTCTTATCCAACCATACTCCACTGTAATGATAATACCATTTTGAACATTCACACATTTCCTCCTTAAATCATGTTGCTTTTGCAGCTTTCCCCTTTAAAGCTGACTTACACTTAGAATCAAAGAGACCACTGATCAGCTCTGAGTCTCAGTGCTATGCTGACCTTTCTTAATCTCCTTAGCAAGAACATAGTCTAGAAATCCAGGATTAGTGGAGATAAAAAAGCAAGTAAGCAATTTTTAAAATTCCAACAGTTCCATTAGCATCTCAAGGGCCTTTTGAGGGAGACCTAGATCAGACTAGATCATAAAATGTGACTATCTGCCAGGAACAGGGGAACCTCAAGAGTCGATGGTAAGAAATGAAAAGCCTACTGCTTCAAGGGACTTGGCAGGGAAACGAGACAAGGATAGATATGGATGTCCTATGCACTTCCTGGGCCAAAAGCCTCATGAAGAGGAATGTCAGAGAGGATGACAGAGAAAATAAAAGGATGGATTACATTGGATTCTTTTTGGGATTGTGGGAGAAGACTGGAAAGAATCTAAGCAGAATGCAGGAATATGAAGGGGTAGTGCCGAAAGATATTCAGGAAAGGGAAGAAGAGGGGCAGAAAGCTGAGAGGGAGTGGGAAGGCACAGGTCATGCTAAGCTGTGCCCATGAAGAGCAAGGATCCAGAAGTTTCAGTGTGCTTCTGCAGAGAGGTCATTAGGCACACCTTCCAGCTATGCCTGTTGAGGGAAGGGTTATTAAGGACCACAGGATGAAGCACCCAAGACTCAGAGAGAGAGAGTTGATTCCCTTCACCCGTTCTCAGGCATGAACATGTCCTAGGAGAGAACAGGAATTCTGCCAGATGCAGACAGAAGTGTCAGCAGAAGACTGGGCTTGGATATACCCCATGTTGCTCTGTGTGCAGCAGCCTGTACTCAAATAGGATGCATATGGGCACCTAGCGTAGAGACTAGCACAAGAATAGCTGTAAGATTCCTGGATACAACTAGACTCATTATTAAAAGTGCCTTCTTTGCTCCCAAAGTATTGTATTTGTCCAACAGTTATGTGGCCAGGATGCCAAGAGGAGGCAGGGGCTTGGGAAGACTGAGAATTTTCCAAAGAAGGATCTGTAGCCACAGAGTGCAGGACAGCACTGATTCGAAGACTGAAGTTGAAACCTCTCTGTCCTTCCCACTCTGGGAAGAGAGAAAGAGCATAGGAAGACATATCAATCACAGAAAGACAAACCTCCATGGCATTGCATATCTGAGCATAATGTTTGTATATGTAGCCTGCTGCCCATGAAATACTATGCAGCTACCTAAAAAATGTGGGTTTGAGGGTCTAGGGTTGTGGCTCAGTGGGAGAGTGCTTGCCTAGTACATGTGAGGCACTGGGTTCAATTTTCAGCACAGCATATAAATAAAATAAAGGTCCACTGACAACTGAAAAATATATTTTTTTAAAAAATGTAGGTTTTGTGTATATACATATATGTGGGTATGCATATATGTGTGGGTATGTACATATATGTCTGTATGTGCACATGTATGTATATATGTACATACACACATAAAACTATGTATGTATATTTGGAATATGTCCACAATTTATTGTTAACTGAAAGAAGCAATTTGCAGAGGGATATATTACTTAAGCCCTTGATAAGGCAAAATGAAATAAAATAAAGCTCTATAAATAGTTATATTTGTATAAGTTTTTTAAAAAAAGGTATGGAAGGGCTGAGGTTGTGGCTCAGTTGTAGAGTTTGAGGCCCTGGGTTCAATCCTCAGCACCACATAAAAATAAATAAAATAAAGGTATTGAGTCCAACGACAACTAAAAAATAATTTTTTTTTTTTAAGTATGGAAGGTTAAACTGTATCTTGGGAGATGGAATTGAGCTGGGGAAAACAAGACTACACATCCAGAGTCATTGGTTCCCATGAGAATATATTGATTTTAAAAAAAAATTATAGTTGTAGATGGACAGAATGCCTTTGTTTTATTTGTTTATTTTTATGTGGTGCTGAGGATCAAACCCAGTGACTCACACATGCTAAGCAAGCTCTCTGCTACTAAGCTATAGCCCCAGCCCATAGGTAATGATTTTTTTATAATAAAAATAAGGAATAAAGATGCAATCAGTCACAAGCTTTTGAGTAATAGGATTCTAAGTAATTGTTAATTTCATCTTTGCTCTTTTATGTATTTTCTGAACTTTCCCTAATAGTCATATACTATCTTTGTTATATTAAAAACAACAGTATCATTAAAACATTCCAATCATTCACCACAGAAAAGTTTTTGTGGTTTTTTTTTTTCCTCCTAGCGAGGCCACAATCAATCCAGCTGAATGAGCAGGAAACAAGATCCATATCTGCGTGTGTGCCACAAGTATTTGTCCTCAAGATCAGCCCCTGACACTGGGCCACCAGGACCTAGATTTTGTTCAGTGGCACTTCCATGTGGATACAGCCTGGAAAGTTCTCATGAACGAGGCTCCTGCCCACAGCGGAGCAGGATTCCCCGTCTTCACTGCGCATCATATCCTTGCAGTGACCTTTAGTGCTGCATAGAGGTGCACAGGGCAAGAGCAAGACCTCAGGGACCAGGGACAGGAGGGAGGCACTCAGGACAGTCAACACTTAGATGGTAAGAAGGAAAAGGACCTGTGTGAGTTTGTGGCTCAGGTACCTAGCTGTCTCAGGAAGTAAAGTACTTAGCTGTCTCAGGAAGTAAAGCTGTAGAAATTTACAGAGGCTGCTTCCATGGACAGAGAAGGGAAAAAGAGACAGCAATACAATAATAGTAGGAGATTTCAGTATTCCACTGTCAATAATGCATGGATTATCCAGACAGAAAATACGAAAGGAAATAGCATACTTGAACAGTAGTATAGATGAAATGAACCTAGTAGACATATATAGAAAATTCCACCAATGGCAACAGAAGACACATTTTTAAGCCACATGGTACATTTTTCAGGGCAGATCATATGCTGGGTCACAAAATGAGCTTAACCAATTTAACAAAACTGAAATTGTATCAAACGCTTTTTCAACCAGAATGAAATGAAACTGGGATAATTCACAAATATGTGGAATATAAACAACATACTCTTGAACAATTGTTTTGTCAAAGAAGATGTCAAAGGGAAATTAGAAAATATCTTGAGACAAATGGAAATGAAAATATAATATACCAAAACCTGTGGGATACAGAAAGGCAGCTCTCAGAGGAAAGTTTATACTAATAAGCATCTATATTAAAAAAGAAGAAAGCTCTCAATCTTTATACCTTGAGGACCTAAAAAGAACAAATTAGCCCAAAGTTAGCAGAAAGAAAGAAACAATAAATATTAATGAAGAAATAAATTAGAGAATAGAAAACAATAGAGAAAACTGGTGAAACTAAGGGTTTTTTTTGTTGTTGTTTTTGGAGGATAAAAAAATTAACACATTCTTAGACTAAGAAAAAAGAAGACATAAATAAATAAAATTAGAAATGAAAAAGAAGACATCACAACTAATGGTATGGAAATAGAAAGAATGTTAAGGGACTATTTTGAACAATGATACATGTCAACAAATTGGACAACCTAGAAAAAAATAATTAGAAACATAACTTACTGAGACTGATTAAAGAAAAAATAAAAAACCTGAGAAGACCAATAACAAATAAAGGAGACTGAGAAATCAAACACCTCCCAACAATAAAAAGCCTAGGATCAGATGGCTTCAATGGTGAACTCTACTAAAGTTTTTTTTTTTTTTTTTTTTTTTTTTTTAAGAGAGAGAGAGAGAGAGAGAGAGAGAGAGAGAGAGAGAGAATTTTTTAATATTTATTTTTCAGTTTTCGGTGGACACAACATCTTTATTTTATTTTTATGTGGTGCTGAGGATTGAACCCAGCGCCCCGTGCATGCCAGGCAAGCACGTTACCACTTGAGCCACATCCCCAGCCCTCTACTAAACATTTTAAGACAAATTAAACTCTTCAACAAAACAGAAAAGGGGAACACTTCCAAATTCATTGTAAGAGGCCACCATCACCTTGATACCAAAACAGGCAAAAATACAATAAGGAAAGAAAACTACTAACTAATGTACCAGATGATCATGGATGCAAATATCACTAACTAAATAATATCAAACCACACAGTCATCAAAAGAATCATACAATATTACCAAGTGGGGTTTATCTCTATGAGGCAAGGATGGTTTAATATATGCAAACTATTCAATGTGATACACATTAACAGAATAAAGGACAAACATCACATATTCTTCTCAAGAGACACAGAAAAATATCACTTGCCAAAATTCCAATAACCTTTTCAGATAAAAGCATAAATAAATGAAAGGAAGGTTAGAAGGAATTGACTCAACACAATAAAGTCCATTTGTGAAAAGCCTTCATCTAACATCAAACTTAACAGTAAACAACTGAAAATTTCCTCTAAGTTCAAGGCCAAGACAAGAGGATCAATTTCACCACTTAACATTCAACATAGTACTAGAAGTCCTAGCCAGAGCAATTATGCAAGAAGGCATAATGGAAGGCATCCAGATAATTTTACTAGATTATCTCTGCAGATGACATGATTTCTATATGTAGAAAAACTGCAAAGAAAAAACTATTGGAAATAATAATGAACTTACTAAAGTTGCAGGATGCAAAATCAACCTACAAAAGTCCATTGCATTTCTATGCACTAATAATGAACTATCCAAAAAAGAAATAAAGAAAGCAAGCCAATTTACAATAGTATCAAATATAATAAAATACTGACAAGTAAACTTAACCAAGAAGGTAAAAGACCTGAACACTGAAAACTATAAAACACTGATGAAAGAAATCAAAGGCCTTCAACAAAACAGAAATTTTATGAATGATAAAATGCCTAGTGAGCATGAATGGGAAGAAGTACTAGTGTTCAGATGTCCATACTTCTCAAAGTAATCTACAAATCCAATACATCTATATCAAAATCACTATGGCATTTTTACAGAAATAAAAAGAATACTAAAATTTCTATGGAATTACAAAATATCCTATATAGCTGAGGTATTTTTTAGCAAGAAGAATAAAGCTGGAAGTATCACACTTTCTCATTTCAATATATATTATGAAGCCATAGTAATCAAAATCATATGGTGCTGGCATAAAAACAGACATACACAGGGCTGGGACTGTGGCTCAGTGGAAGAGCACTTGCATCACCCATATGAGGCAATGGGTTCGATCCTCAGCACCACATAAAAATAAATAAAAAAATAAAGGTATTGTGTCCATTTACAACTTAAAAAAAAAAAAAAAAACAGACACACAGACTATTGGAATGAATTGAAACCCAGAAAGCAAGCAATACATATACAGTCAACTGATCCTCTACAAGGGTGCCAAGAATACATGGCGGAGAAAATATAGTCTTTTCTATATAGTGTTGGGAAAATTAGATATTCACGTGCAAAAGAAAAAAAAATTGTTCTTACACTATACACTAAAATCAACTCAAAATGTATTAAAAAATTAAATTTAAGACCTGAGTCCATAAAACTTCTAGAAGAAACATAGGCGGAAAACTTCTTGATTTCTTGAGTGAGATCCCAAAACACAAACAATGAAAGCACAAATAGAGAAGCAGGACTACATTGGACTAAACAGCTTCTGGACAACAATAGAAATGACAGAATGAAAAGGCAATTAAACAAAAGTTAAAATGGATCAAGGAGCTTGATATCAAATCAGAGACACGGCGTCTGATAGAAAAAAAAGTTGGCTACGATCTACATACTGTGGGGTCGGGCTCCAAATTCCTCAATAAGACACCCATAGCACAAGAGTTAATAACTAGAATCAACAAATGGGACTTACTCAAACTAAAAAGTTTTTTCTCAGCAAAAGAAACAATAAGAGAGGTAAATAGGGAGCCTACATCCTGGGAACAAATCTTTACTCCTCACACTTCAGATAGAGCCCTAATATCCAAAGTATACAAAGAACTCAAAAAATTAGACAATAAGATAACAAATAACCCAATCAACAAATGGGCCAAGGACCTGAACAGACACTTCTCAGAGGAGGACATACAATCAATCAATAAGTACATGAAAAAATGCTCACCATCTCTAGCAGTCAGAGAAATGCAAATCAAAACCACCCTAAGATACCATCTCACTCCAGTAAGATTGGCAGCCATTATGAAGTCAAACAACAACAAGTGCTGGCGGGGATGTGGGGAAAAGGGTACACTTGTACATTGCTGGTGGGACTGCAAATTGGTGCAGCCAATTTGGAAAGCAGTATGGAGATTTCTTGGAAAGCTGGGAATGGAACCACCATTTGACCCAGCTATTCCCCTTCTCGGTCTATTCCCTAAAGACCTAAAAAGAACATGCTACAGGGACACTGCTACATCGATGTTCATAGCAGCACAATTCACAATAGCAAGACTGTGGAACCAACCTAGATGCCCTTCAATAGACGAATGGATAAAAAAAAATGTGGCATTTATACACAATGGAGTATTACTCTGCATTAAAAAATGACAAAATCATAGAATTTGCAGGGAAATGGATGGCATTAGAGCAGATTATGCTAAGTGAAGCTAGCCAATCCCTAAAAAACAAATGCCAAATGTCTTCTTTGATATAAGGAAAGTAACTAAGAACAGAGTAGGGACGAAGAGCAGGAGAAGAAGATTAACATTAAACAGGGATGAGAGGTGGGAGGGAAAGGGAGAGAGAAGGGAAACTGCATGGAAATGGAAGGAGACCCTCAGGGTTATACAAAAGTACATACAAGAGGAAGTGAGGGGAAAGGGAAAAATAATACAAGGGGGAGAAATGAATGACAGTAGAGGGGGTAGAGAGAGGAGAGAAGAGGGGAGGGGAGGGGGGATAGTAGAGGATAGGAAAGGCAGCAGAACACAACAGACACTCGTATGGCAATATGTAAATCAATGGATGTGTAACTGATGTGATTCTGCAATCTGTATATGGGGTAAAAATGGGAGTTCATAACCCACTTGAATCAAAGTGTGAAATATGATATATCAAGAACTATGTAATGTTTTGAACAACCAACAATAAAAATTAAAAAAAATAAGTAAATAAAAGAAAAGGCAATTAAAGAATCAGAGAAAATATTTTCAAGCCAAGAGGTTAATCTTCGAAATATGTAGAAACATACAACCTATTAACAAAACAAATCTGATTAAAATTAAGCAAAAGAACTTAGTGATATATGTGCAAGTCTGGTTCAATATTCAAACATTTATCAGTGTAACCTACCTCATTAATTGGCTAAAGAATAGAAGTCACATGACTATATCATAAAAATAATTCAGAACACTAGAGGCACAAGGGAAATTCCTTAGCTTGATACAGAAATCCAGAAATTCAACAGCTAACAGTATAGTTAATGATTAAAACTGACTTCTTTTCCCCTGTGGTTGGGGAAAAGGCACAGACATCTGTTCTCATCACATTTTTGGGTGTGGGTAGGTACCAGGGATTGAACTCAGGAACACAGTAACCACGAGCCACATCCCTAGCCTTATTTTGTATTTTATTTAGAGACAGGGTCTCACTGAGTTGCTTAGTGCCTTGCTAAGTTGCTGAGGCTGGCTTTGAACTCATGATCCTCCTGTCCCAGCCTCCCTAGCCTCTGGGATTACAGGCATGCACCACCATGCCTGACCTGTTCTCATCACTTTTATTCTGCAGGATACTGGAAATTCTAGACAGAGCAATAAGTGAAAAGGTAAGAAAAGGAAACAAAAGGCATACAGGTAGCAAAGGAAGAAATAAATAAATACCACGGCATCTAGATATGCAAATGCCATGATATTCTACGTAAGAAATCCCAAAGAATCTACAAAGATTCCTAGAACTAATATATGAGCTTAACAAGTTCATAGATACAAGTACAGCAAAATTAAAACTACAAAGGCATTATAACTATACTTGTATAGCTATAATTGTAGCAAAGAAATATACCTACACAACTATAGCCAATTGATTTATTATTATCATTTGCTTTTGGCTACATTAAAAAACTTTATTGAGATGTAATTCACATATCATACAGTTTGCCAACTTGAAGTGAATTATAATTGAATTATAATTCAATCATTGTTGGTATATTAAATTACTGTTTTAAAAAAGTATATAAAAAGCAACATGGAATGTATCATTTAAATTATTTCAAGTATATGATTCAGTGGCATTAATAAAATATGCTTCACAAAGTTACACATCATCCTTGCATAGGGGCCATGATAGTTTTCTCTGTATTGTTCCATTTTTAGTACGTTTGCTAAAGCAAGAAATGGCCATATAATTTTTAACAAAAGTACAAAAGCAGTTGAATGGAGGAAGGATAGACTCCTCCACAGACGGATATCCATTTGCAAACTGGATGCCCATCAGCAAAACCACAATAAAACAACCTAACCTAAACATCACATTTTATACAATAATCAGTCAAGATGAATCATGGGTTTCTATGTAAAACACAAACCTATAAGGCTTTTAGAAGAAAACATAGAGGGAAACATTTGGGATATAGGGCCTCATGACTTCAAAAACAAAATTGAGAAAGTGGGCTTTAGTAAAATTGAAATCTTCTGCTTTGTGAAAGACCCTAAGAAGTGAAAAGCTATTTCAAATAGCTTGAGGAGAGAATTTTAAAGATTCACTGTATGCCAAAATATACTCTACTGTTGGGGTGAGAGTTGTGGCTCAGTGGTAAAATGCTTGCCTCACATGTTTGAGACACTGGGTTCTATTCTCAGCATCACAAATAAATAAATAAAGGTCCAATGAAAATTAAAAATATTTTTAAAAAATGCTCTGCTATCATATATACCTAAAAAATAAAAATAAAAAAGTGATAAATGTTTGAGGTGACAAAAATACAAAAAAATATACATTGTACATAACAAAATACCACAGAGTATCTCATATGTATGTGCAATTATTACATGTCAATTAAGATTTTTTTTAAAGAAGTGAAAAGACAAGCCATGGAACCAAATAAAATATCTGTAACCCACATAGCTGACAAAGAAATCGTATTCAAAATATATAAAGAACTCTCAAAATCCAGTACTAAAAGACCCAACAATCCAATTAGAGCATGGCAAAAGACAAGACAGTTCCTCTAAGAGGTATATATAAATAAGTGCTTTTATGTTCAGCACTATCACTGCTACTGTAGCCAGAATGTAAATGGGGCATGAAATAGTGAACCAGCAATACCCCAGACCCTGTATCAGGGGAAAGTTTGTGGGTATAACCCAGGAAAGACTGCAGAGAGGGATGTCAACAAAGAAACAAGGTTGAGGGGACCCATGAACTTGTCCTTCCAATTGCTGAACAATTGGGAGGGAGATTGTGAGACTTTACAGAACATTGCAAAAAGATTCAATCTAATATTATAGCACCACTATAACAGGGCACTAACCAATAGGGACAGAAAAAGCTACCTTTCCCTACTCAAAGTACTTAAATCTCAAGTACAGCCAACTGGGGTTGACATGGAGACCTCTTTGGTGTTTCAATATCTTTTCTCCAGAATGGCTGCATGGAGAGGACAGATTGTCTTTGTTAGTCCCAAGTCCTCAGGTGAAGCAATACCCAACTTGGGTTCCATGGTGTGCACTGAGTGTCCCACAGCAAGGGTGTTTTTGCACACCTGGGGTTAGTAGATTAATATGTGAGAGGAGTCAAAATTACTAGGAACAACTATGGACAGTTGTGAGCTACAGAAGAGACTAGGGGTGAGCAAAACCCTGGCTCTGAAGGATGTCATGAAGTAGGGCAGAGAAGCTCCCTCAAGCATATAGCTTGTGGAAATCCATTGAGCAATGGGAAGGAGGCTTATTCAGGCTGGACAGGACACCATGCCTGGTCAGGTCTATGCTTCTACACATCTCAAAATGAGCTAGCACCTTGCTACAGGTGTAGTTGTATATTAACCATGTCTTTATATTTCCTGTATTCTAATGCTTAGACATCTAAGGTCTTGCTGATCTAGAGGCACTCTCCTTCCAGAGCTATCCCTATTCCTAGGGATAGTAAACAACTCTCCTGGCAAGGCAATTTTCATGTGCAAACAAACCAATACAGACTCTATATCCTCAACCAACTCCAATCATTGGAGTCTCACATTCCAAGCTTCTACCCATCTGCCCAAATCACCTTAGGACCAGGTACCAAACAACTTGAAACAGCAACATGCTCCAGAGCCCATAGCAATTATTCAAATCAGCCAATCCTAAGTTTGCATACCCTATTTTCCTCATTCCTTTCTTTAACAATACAACCAGGATGCTTGCTCGCAGTTCTGCTTTCGCCCTTTGTCTCCTGACCAATCCTGGTGTTTCTTTCTGTGGCTTTCTATGACATGGCATGTCCCTTTCTCTTAGGAACTATGAATAGCAACTATAATTTCAATGAAAGCCATCAGTCCCCTCATTTATAGGCATTACTATACCTCAGATTTTCTCTTAATACACTATATTTTAAATCAATGTGCCTTTGAGATAATACTAAACTTCTCATTCTTGGCCTCCATTTGGAAGGTTCCATTCTTTTCAACAAGACTCTCTTGGTTGTATCATCAAATCCCAAGTTAAAAGAGATCCTTTAGAGTTCGTCTAATCTTACATGCTCCCCCTCCCAATCCCACTATAAATCAGCCTCCTTATATCAGAGAAAACATTTGGCATTTGTTTTTTTGGGATTGACTAACTTCAGTTAGCACAGGGCAAAGGGGAGGGAAGGGAAGGGAGGGGGCAAGGGGTGTAAAAAAGATGGTGGAATAAGAGGCAAATCATTACCCTAAGTACATGTATGAAGACACAAATGGTATGAATATACTTTTATACAAAAAGAGATATGAAAAATTGTGCTGTATATGTGTACTATGGATTATAATGTCACATATAACAATTTAGAATAAAAAATTTATAATAAAAAAAAGAGATCCTTTAGGTAGGATATTGAAAAAGAAATGGCACTAACTCCTCCAAGTTAGTTCCAAGAGCATGCAATGCAAATCAGTTACTCATCTTAGGGAATAAAGCACAGTAGGACTGAAAACCTCCCAGTATGCAGCATAAGACTCCCAACATCAAAAGCCACATGTAGTTGTGGTAAGTCTAAATCAGTGTTTGGGTATACTGATTATTATTTTTTTATAGTCTGTTAATGGTTCACAGAGGTCTCACACAAAATATGAGCATTGATTTGACAAAAAAAAAAAAAAAGGATCAGAGTGAGCAGCTGTGAATGGAGCTTTAAATTAAATCTTGTTAGCTGGCTAGTTTGTGGATGAAGAAAGCTTGATTTCCAAAACTGGTTATGGGAAACAGTTTCCTATACAGAGGTGTGAGAGATGGAAAAGACTTTCATGTACACAAATGTGATGTGGGATGCAGGCTCTCAGTTATACCATTGGGGAGCAGCCCAGAGGAGGGCAATGTCCTGATTTGGTTATACTTCCTGTGTTAGCCTGTTTCCCAGGAGCTGACTCCAACAAGCAAACTGGGCAATGCCTCTTGGTACATCTTATTTATTCCCTAGGCTTTAAATAGAATTACTTGGTTTTAGCTTCTCTGCTCAAAGTTGTTTTCCTTCTTTTCTTTCTCCCTTTCTCTTGTCTCACTTTATTTATCACCAGTCTCCATGATTCTGCAAACTTCACTTGCTGTACATCACCCTGAAGACTCCTGATTCCCCAGGGAAAATAAATTCTAAATGGAATGATGATATCTGCAATACCTACAGAGTCTTGAAAAATGAAAAATGCAGACAAAGAATGAGAAAGACTCTACCTCTCTGACATCTCTCAAAGCAAGATGTTTCGCACAACTCTGTTGGTTTTAAGGTTGAAAGCTGGTTCCCTGGTTCACACTGAGGTTTAAACAATGTAGAACAATGCATATTCAACCCAACTGGAAATAATGGAGGAGGAATGTATTTTATGTTCCTGTCATCTCAGATAAAGATGCTTTCATTGCATTGTTTAAATGACTCCCTCTGTGTATAATTTCAGTGGCTGGGAGGCCACATATCATACCAAGATAGTGGACTGGTGGAGGATTTTCCTTGCCTACTTCAACATATGGTTATTGTGTTTCTACTTTTCTTTACTTTGGCAAAGATTTCTGGAGAACAAACATGTGCAGCAGCAAGGAAACACAGATATGGTCCAGGGCAAGAGACACTGGACTATTGGAGGCTTTCTCTCCCACAGGTGTGATAGGTCCTGAGTGATATATGACTCTATTTGGGGCACTGTTGAAGGTCAGAAGTTATCTACCTGAATAAAAGGAAACTGAATGAGCAGGACTTGGAGGATGTAATAAAAAAAAAAAGCTTATCTTCCTCTGACCTCTTTAAATTGCATTTAGCTGGAAGAATTCAGAAGGGATGCTCCTGGCATTAAAAGGCCTGTGCTTGCCACCCATCTTCTGAGTGGGGCTGGGGATGGTGGTGCAGGGGCAGGAGGAGGGGAAGTTTAACCTGGGGGTCCTATTCCACACTCTGTCTTTTGCACAGGATGGTGGCTTTTTATTGCTCCCTTTCAGATTTCTTGCCCCATGTGGCTACATGCCTGTTCTTAATCTTTACTTTTAGCAATTTCAGCATCCTAGGAATCAGATGCCCACCTAGTGCTCTTTTGCTACTTTATTGCTACTGAGCCCCTTACAGCCCCCACACAATTACAGCTAGTCTCAGGTCCTTGGAATCTAGGTACATACCCTGCTTTGAAACTTTGAGGAATGTGTCTGGTCCCATTTCTCATCCTCTAGACGTCCAGATGTTTCCAACCAGGGGGTGGGTAACTTAATTTTCAATATTCCCACTGGAGTCTCTAGGTAAGGGGTACCCCCCATGACCAGACAGAAGTAGCTGACAATAGCATTCTAACTGCTTTTTTCAAAAGTTTGCCTTCCCAGATTACTGTATACCCATATCCCCCAACATCTGATATCTCCTTTATCTTCCTGATCAGCTGAGGTGTCCAATAAGGGAAGTGATTCCTGCTCATTCATTCCTAACTGACATCTTCTGGTCTTGCACCTCATGTTTGTGGTGCTATACTTATGTTCCTGTGTCAAACTTGAACTTGACATGCTTTTACATATAGCTTTATGAAAGAGATCATATTTGACAAAATTGCCATTGCAGACTGAAAGATTTATTTCCACAATAAATGTGATGAGTTGATAGGTCAGCCATAAGGGAAAATGTGTGTTGATTCCTACTTCACAGCATGCACAAAAATCAAGTCCAAGTTGGTATTTCTGAATGTGAAGAGTAAAATAATAAAGCCTCAATAGAGGAACCTATTCATGAACTTGGGATGGGCAAAGATTTCTGAAACAGCCTGTCAAAATTATCATTAAAATGATAAAGCAGGCTCATTAAGAACTTTTTTTCACTTGAAAACATCATAAAGAGGGTGAAAAGGTAAGACTCTCAGAAAAGATTATTGTGATCCATAGAGTAAAGAAAGGGCTATTATCCAGAACCCATACAGAAGAAGTTAATAAGAAATCGACAATCCAAAAGAAAGTGAAAAGGTATTTGAACAGATACTTCCCTAGAGGACAACTGAATGACCAAGAATCAATGGAAAGTTGCTCAACTTAATTAATCATCAGTGAAATTAAATTCAGATGACAGTTACATACCCACCAGAATGTCTAAAATTATAAAAACTGAAAATACCAAGTGTTGGCAAAGCAACCAAAGCCCTCCTACAGTGAAACTGGTAAGACAACTTGGAAACACTACTCAGCAATATCTACCAAAGCGCATCCTACACATACCCAAGACCTAGTAATCACAGCACTTGATAAATACACAACCAAATGTACATCAGAAGATAAGGAAAGTATTGGTATAGTAGCATTACTAAGCTAAAAACTAGACACAACCCAAATGATAACCAGTGGAACACCTGGATAATTGGCACATATTGATAAACTGTGAAATACAACCACACATGAACACATAGTATATTAATAGTATAGTATGAATGAATGATCTGCTGGTACACAAAAAAACATGCTACAGGTTGACCATCATTAATCTGAAAATCCAAAATATGAAATGCTCCAAAATTTGAATCTTTTGAACACAGACATAGTACCACAAATGAAGAATTTCACACCTAACATTATTTATGCAAATGCACTGAAAACATTGCATCAAATTGCCTGAAGGCTATGTGTACATAGTGTATATGAAACATAGATAAATTTCAACTTTAGACTTGGGTTTCATCCTTAGGATATCTCATTGTGTATATGCAAATATTCACAAATTAAAAAAAATAAAAAATCTGAAACACTTCTGGTCCCAAGCATTTTGAATATGGGATACGCAACTTGTATTTGATTTCATTCATCACAATAAGTTAAAAAACAGGCAAAAGTAATCTACAGGCTAACAGTCATGGTTATAGAAAGAGGAGACAGAAGAAAAAGGAGGTGAGCTGGGGAGCAAGCATTTGGGAGGGAGCAGGATGGTTGCAGACAATGGTCTATTTGTTTAGCTGAGTGGTGATTAGAAAGGCACACTTAAATTTTTATGACTCATGAAGCTGTGCATTTTAATGTATGTGTTTTTCTATATGTATGTTATTCTTCAATAAAAATGATGGTCAATAAAAAACCTATTGACCATAAAAGAGCATTTACGTAAAGCTAATAAGTAGACTGGTGAAGAACTTCTCCAATCCAACTCTGTCTACACACATTTTTGAAAAATAGCTTTCCTATCATTTGGTTGGACATTTGATAGTTCGTTATTGATCTGTTCATTCAGCTTCAATGTTTTTACTAACATCAGCAAACCACAGTCTGCCCTTTCCTCCAGTCCCTTCTCAATACAGCTAGAAAGATCTTTAAAAGATGTAAATTATATTACGTAATTCCTTGCTTGAAACTCATTAATATCTTCCCACTCTATTGAAATAAGATCTAAGCCTCTTGCCAAGACCTCAGCTGTCTTGTGTCACCAGCTTCCCCTATGTATAACCAGCAATGTAGGCTCAGACTTCCATCTACCCTTACACACTGGCTACTTTTTTAACCCTTCCTTTTACTATGGTTGACTTTCCTGGAAGTGCTTCCCATCCTCCTTCTTTGATTTCAAGTTTCTGCCTCGATTTCACTACCCCTAGTAGGCCTTCTTTGACTCTCCCATTTGAACTACCATCCCCATTATTTAACTGCAAAACCTACTACTTCTTATACAGCACCATCATTATCTGTAATAATGTTACACATCCATCCACCCATCTACCCATCCATCCATCCCTTTGCTGGAGAATTTTAAGTTCTGGAACTTGCCTGTTTCGTCTTCTCTATCTGGGGACCTAGCACAATTTATAGCATGAATTAGCTACTCAGAAAAGTCATATTGAAGAGATAATAAACATCACAAAGGAAAATAGCATTCAACACATTTCTCTGCTTCATATTTGAACATCTCATTGCTCTCCTCAGCTCCAAAGTGACCCTTTCTTAAAGAGTACATTGTTATTTCCACATAACTAAATGGGCGCACAAGACATGGATGATGTCCACATTTTCATAGTGGAGTGAGACATACATGGATTACTGTGGCTTAGACTGGTTTATAAGGAGGCTATTCAATTGTAAAAAATGATGTATCCATTTTTATATTATATACATTTCATTTTCACAATTTTTACAATTTATATAATATATATCAGACCAGAAAGAGAGGTTATTGGTAATTCTCCTAGTCTACTAATTAAAATATACATTTAGTACATAATTACATGTGTGTATATATATTTAATTATTCAATAATTCAGTTAGTATTCATACCTTTATTCTGTGTTGTACAAAATTACTTTGTTGGGACACAAAGGCATTCAAAGGCAGTGGAGCAAAAAATCATATACAACAGCTGAGTGGACACAGCCTGCACAGAAAGCAACGTGGCAGAAAGAAGTGAGAGTCATCAACTGTGCACAAACCTGGGCCTGCAATGGCACCTATGAGAATGTGCTACAGGGCAAGACAGCATGTGTTCTAATACCTTCATTATTGCATCCCCAGAACATGCTGGAAGCAATGTGAGGCCCTGATGGGGGAGTGCTATGATGAAATTTGCCCTAACAACTGCAGGGGAATATTTTTCAGATGAGGAGTTATGAAAACTTGAAGACTTCCTTAAAGGCATGTTCCCTTGGGACGGTGTTAATGCAGAAGCAGTGCACAGGAGCAACAGGGTTTGAGTGAGTCACTCCCCTGCTGGAAGCGGCCCAGAGACCTACACTTTTCAGAATGAACCATGAAGACTGCTGGATAAGTCACCAAGAATTAGTGACCACTAGGACTACTGGATAAAGTACTAAGAAGTATTACCTATTTATAGACTAATCCATAATGTAGTGGAAAAGGCCACTTTTTATTTGACCTTGACTTTCTTATTTACATTTTTTTTTATTCTGAAATAATTTTAGACTACAGAAAAGTCACAGAAATACTATGAGGGAATTCCCATATATCTTACAACTAGATTACAACTTATATCTTACAACTAGAAAGGTTAATGTTCGACATTTGTTTTACATTCTCTCTATATATGAATTGAATATAAAGACTGAATTTAAATCTTATCCATAGTATTAGTCTATTATCAGTTGCTAAAAACATAATGCCACAGACCAGGGGAGTTATACAGAAAAGAGGTTTATTTTGGCTGGCAAATTTGAAGGTGGAAGATAGAGGGGCTGAATCTGTCAGTGGCTTTCTTGCTGTCAGGTTCCTGAGCAGTGCAGTGTGGGAAACATGGATACATTCTGGCCCCTCTCTCTCTTCTCATAAAGCTACCAGGATTCAGCCAATAAGCCCTACTTCTTCTTAGTTGGATCATAGTTGGATTAAGTGTCTACTCTCTCAATACCTCTCAATGGGGGTCAAACTTCAACACATGGATCTTGGGGACACTAAAACCATATAAAAGCCAGACACCCATTGTCCCAATAATGTTCTCTGAAGCATGGCAGTTGTTTTTTCAGGATTCTGAATGAATCCTGAATTGTATTTCATTCTCGTATCTATAATCTAGTATTTAAAAAAAAACTAAAAGATTTCTTAGTCTTTCATTTCATGACTGAGACACATTAAGCGTAGAATGTCCCTCACTTCAGGTCTGTCCTGTGATGCTTCATGATTAGACTCTGTTATGCACTTCTGGCACGAATACCATGAAAATAATGCTATGTCCCAGGGAACATCAGAGGACATATGACCTCCTTTTGGTCCATTACTAAAATTATGCTAATTTTGGTGTCTTGGTTAAGATGATGCCCATTATTCTCCTCCACTAAAAATTAGAAAAGTTCCCATTTGTAATTAATATGTATCTTGCAAAGATACTGGGTGTGGCTATTCCATTTCTCATTGACCACCCCCCCCCCACACACACACACACAATACACACTGGTCTTAGCACTCAATAAAATACTTATCTGCAACAATTAGGACTTGGTGGTTTTCAAGTGGGGATTTCTAATCCCTTCATTTCTTAAACTTATTGATTGATATTTCACTATGAAAGAGACATCCTTATTTCCTTTTTATTTCCCTGTTAATTCATTTATTTCTATTAACACGGACAGGTACATTTTTCTTCCCCAAGAATTATTACCTATTTAATGAGTACCAACCTATTACTATATTAGTTTGAGTTTTAAATTGTCCCAATATTCATCTGATATGCTTTTTTACTCTCTGGTCACTTGTTTCCCCCCCTAAAGTTCAAGCTGTGCAAACATTCCATGCTTCTCTGCACTTCTCCTTATAGCATCCTATACTTTGCTGGATAATTCCTACTGCTTTTAAGACAATTTAAATCATTTCTACAACTTTTCTCTTATCATTTTCCCTTCCCAAATTTGCTAGCACCATGATACCCCCTCATTATTAACACTCTACACTATGCCTGGTTGCTTAGGCTTAAGCAGTGGGCCTATGACTTAAATTTCTTTGTTCCTCATGTAATTCTGTAAAGCATATAATTGGTCAATAGGAGGAACTCAATAAATGATTGGTGAACAGATGAATAGAATTAAAACAAATATACCTAGTGGGAACCTTGTAATTTTACATAATCTGCAATTTTACAGGCTCCATATATTAGAATCCCATTATTTTGTTGTTGAGATTTTCTATATATTGCTATTTTATTCTTGTTGTTTTAAATTACTTTGAAAGGCATCTAGTCTCTTATTATAATTTCCATTTGTCAGTTTCTCCATATTTCTCCTTATTGTTCATTGCTGAAAGTTGTGGCATTGCGTTTTAAATCCCTTTTCATTTTTTGGCTCCCAGGTACTCCCTTACTTCCTCACAAGTTGAATGTGTAATATATAGAACTAAATAAAACTCAAAACTCAGCTCCAGGGAGCCTCATATTTCTTTGCAAATCAAATCCTTTTGTAATATCCTTTATATTTGATCAGGGTAATCCGAGTCTCTCATTTGGCCAGGCCAAAGATATAGTAGTTAGTCAACTTTAACACTTTTGTTTTGCATCCTAAATCTGGCCCATCATCAAGTCCTGATGGGGTTCTAAAAATGTTTTGAAAATAGAACTGCCCACTTCTCATGGCTCCCTGCTACTGTCCTTATCCAAATACTGTCATTCTCTCCTGCATTATTGCAATTGATTCCTTGCTAGTATCCCTGTCTTGCAGCCACGATGATTATCTTTCCCCCACTTGGTGGTTCATTGTTTTATTTTTAACTGACACAACAACTGCATAGCTTTAAGGAGTACAATGTGATCTTCTGATACAGGTAAACATTACATAATGATGACATTATGGTCATTAGCATATCCATAACCTCCTTTGTTTTTTCATTGGTGAAACCTTCAAAATCTTCTCTTCTGCTATTCTTAAATATACCATACATTATTATTGACCATAGCTACCAGAATTTATTCTTCCTATCTAACTGTAACTTCTATCCATTGATCAACCTCTCCCTATCCTGCCCTCTACCATTCCTCTTTAACTTCTGGTAACCACTATTCTACTCCCAACTTCCATAAGATTGACTTTTTTAGGTTCCAAATGTGAGTGAGATCATGCAGTATTTGTCTGTGCCTGACAAATAACTAACATAATGATTCATTTGACATAATGTTCTCTAGGCTCAGACACATTGTTTCATTTTTTATGAATGAATAGTATTCCACACAGTGCTTTTGTTAAACTTAAGTTATGATCAAGTTATTCTATCCAAGACACTTCAGTGATGTCCCATCCTTACCCAGAGAAAATGCCAAAGTCTTACCACACCCTAGCATGCTCCAAATAACATGGCACTCTGTTCCACTCTGATCCCGTCTCCTTCTCTCACCTCCTTTACTAAGCACTCTCCCTAACTATTTCCAAAAAAATGTTAGCACATGCCAGCTACAGGCCTTTCCCATCCTTTCACTTCTTGGGATGGTCCATTTCCTGTTCTTCAAGCCTCCCAATCTTCCACACCTCTTGGTAAGGGCTCCCTAGACTCTTTAGTCTAAATGTCCATCCTGCCCTGCTACCCCATGCTTTAAATTTCCCTTCTCTGTTTTTTCTTTGTTGTTGTTGTTCATTATTGTTCACCAACAATCTGCACATTATACATAAATCCGCACATTATACATAAATCTTGTATTTACTGTCCATTCTCCCTCATTAAAATATAATTTCCATAAGGACAAGGAGTTCTGTTTGTTCATTAAAATGCAGTATCTGGCCTAAAATAGGTACACAACACACCTTAAAATTAATTGAAATGCAGAGTCTGACATTTGAGAAGATATTTCTTTTTTTTTAAAGGAGGGAGGGAGGGAGGGAGGGAGGGAGAGAGAGAGAGAGAGAGAGAGAGAACGAATTTCTTAATATTTATTTCTTAGTTTTTTTTTGTGGACATAACATCTTTGTTTATATGTGGTGCTGAGGATCGAACCCGGGCCGCAACCATGCCAGGTGAGCGCGATACCGCTTGAGCCACATCCTCAGCCCAGACAAGATATTTCTTATATCTTATCTAGATTTTCCAGCTTAAGAAGTGCTCTATTTCATGGGAAAGCTATACTGCATTTTTCCTATAAAAGGTAAAGCAGGTAGACTTGGGCTGCTCCTTACTCTTAAAAAACATTTTGCAAAACTGTAAATATACTGGTCATCTGTAATTAATGAAAATCCAACTGCATCATGTTATAGACAATCAGAGTCTCCATTTTCTTTATTTTTAAGCTTATAGGTTAATATATTATGTATCCAGAAATTAATAAATGTGGTTGCTCTCTTTATAAAACTCAATAAAATGTAAATGGTATTATTAATAGCAAGTTAACTGAAACACTTCAAAACAAAGAACAAATCGTGGAAGGCTTTTAAATTGCTCTCAAGATACAGACAGAAGGGAGCCCAGTGATTTTTTCCCCTCATTTTATACACTGTTTAAGTAAGCTCCATCTGTGACCCATCCAACACAGTTGCTATTTATTTCTATACAATCAGTATGTTTATGTATCAGTGGTTTATGAATGCACTTATGGGTGTCTATGTAAGTATAGGTGCGTACTTGTGATGTATGTATGTGTGTGTGTTTGCGTATATATGCATGCAGGTATATCTTTGAGATAATTAGGGTACAATATTACAGTACTAAACAGCAGATGGTTTCGCAGTTGGGGAAAGGTATTACAACAATATCATTAGGTTTGGGTGAAATCAAAGATGCTGCTGCTTTAAATGTACACTTTGTAAGAACCTGGAGCCTCTGGGTTACCACTGTGAGCTGTGCAATCAAAATAAGTGGCCTCAGGGGATTCCTTCCACTCCAGTGATCCTGCGATTTCCTTCATCAGTATATCTTTTGTGCTCTCTTCCCTCACAGTAAAATCTTTAGCCATAGTTACCCTTTTAAAGCATTTGGAAGGATAAAAGTTGAAAATCAAGTTAAAAAAATCCCTCACCATTCATTTTCTTTAGCTTCACTTGAGAAAGAGCTTCAATACAAAATAACATAAGAATTTCTAAATCAAATCATTATTTGATTCTGTTTTCTGCTCATAAAATTAAAAACTTAATTGAGAGAATTGAACTTAATTGAGTATATATACAATGGAGAAGCCAAGTGATGCCTACTATACACACTTTGATTATGTAATGCAACTTAAGGCAAAAGCTTAGCATATCTGCCTTCAAGTTGAACCCAAGGTCCCTAAGTGTCAGGGGATGCATTTTTTTAAAATCAAATTCCCTACATATAGTACAGTGTCTGATTCAAAGTAGGTGCTTATTATGGTTTGGATTTGGAATATCTCCCAAAGGAATCTATGTTGAAGGCCTGGTTTCTAGCTACTGGGAAGTGGTAGAAACTTTATGAGGATGGGGCCTAGTTGAAAGAGATGGGTCACTGGAAATGTATCTTTGAAGACATATCTTGTCCCTGGCCCCTGGTACATGCTCTCTCTTTCTTCCTCCTGTCTGCCCTGAGGTAAGCAGCTCTTTCTCCACCACACCTGCTCTGCCATGTTGCTCTGCATCACCCCAGAGCAATGGAGTCCACTGACGATGAACTAAAACATCAGAAATCATGAGCCAAAATAGATATTTGGTTTTTTTTAAGTTCCTCTATCACATAGATAGAAAGCAATAAAAAAAATCAGCTGACCAGGGGCCTTATTCAATAAAAATTTGTTGACCAGGATCCCCACAGGATGTACTTTGTGGCTATTACAAATGGCTTCTTGGTAACTATCCCTGGATATCTCAGAAAATGGAAAGATCCTCATAGAATAGGACATAGGTGCTCATGAAATGGCTACATAAGCTTTCCCTGGCTGAAAACAGCAGGTGTGTGAATGTGCTCTGTGATGCACTGCCAGCTGCAAGGCACGTCATGTGCCATGGATGAGTTTATATGGAGAGACCAGAGCCTTCAAGCTGCCACCACTAGGCTGGAGACCAGAGATTGCAACTCTGCTCCAGAGAATTAATCTTTTCAGAATTCTTTGTTACTTTAAAAAAAAATTAAGTCACGTTACCTGTGTAAAAATAAAGTCATAAAATATGGGGAGAAAAGAAACAAAAACTCTTTGCCAGGTTGTACTCCTTATGGCAGAAAAATTCAACTAAGAGGTTGTCAGGGACCAGTCAACAGCTGCCAGCCCAAGGAGCCATATTAGGGCTGCGTAGGATATTCAGGTTAAAAGGAACCCAGCACCACCTGGTCTAGTCCTTGATCTTACAGATGGCAAACAAAGGCCTAGACAACATAAGATTACATTCCAGGGATTCTGACATATGCAAGGACTCCAGGGTTTCCAACTGGCTGTCAATCAGGCAAGCCCTGATCTCCTGGCTGTCTGGTAGATTGAGCAGCTATCCAGAGCCCCTTGACAGACACAAGAATGAGAAAAAAGCAGCAAAGATGCAGCTGTTCAGCCTCCCTCAGGAGGACCTCAGATGCTGCTGAAGAGGAGGCTGGGCCCTCCTCTCAGGACAAGGCAGCATTCATTGCAATTATTATGTGTCTACCACATCTGGAAGCAGGACAGTAGAGGGTAAGAGCAGGAGGGTGGAGCAGAAATGGAAGACAAAGGTTGCAGGAGTCAAAAGCAGGCAGCATAGGAGGCAAGGTTGAGGAGCACAACTAGAAGAGAGAGGAGGAACCACAGAGTCTGAGGAACTCATAAAGACTACTGAGGAAGAAACTCAAGTAGCAAGTGTGTATGTGTGTCTGTGTGTGCATGCACACTTGCACACTGGGAAACAGCCTTTCAGCACAACTGGCCCTTAATGGAGGTACTAGCACTTAGTGTTACTCAGGGCACAGCACAAGTGACTTGCCTTCAGCAATATGCTCCACCCTGCACTTGTGACATTTGAATGGGACTTCAGCAAAGTGGTCAGCCTTGCAGAGAGAAAGACACACTAGTTGTGCATCCTTCTGAACATTTCCTTTTCATAGACAGGTCCCCTCGATATTTTCAATGATATAATGAAGATCATAATCTATGCTCTTGGTGATTTCTTTTTCATATACCATAGATATTTTTCCATATCAGTCTCAGAGTTCATTCACTTTTCTACCCCAGCTACACAGCTTTACCTTGTACAGATGCTCTATTATTAATCTAACCATTTCTCTTTCTTGGACTTTTTCCTCCTATTTTTAAAAATAAGAGTGAAATGGGAACCCTGACATAGCTTCTTGTCCTGCACAGGTAGAAACTGTAACAGGAAAAATTCTAGAAGTGGAGTTGCTGGGCCAAATGGAATTACATGTTAAATTTGAATAGAAATTGCCATATTGTCCTCAAGAATCATATATACATCCTGATCATGCAAGTGTTGGACTCCTCACATACTTATCAAGGATGGTTATCTTTAATCTTGTAAATTATTGCCAATTTGGTGAACAAAATGTGGTCAGAGTTTGATTGTTTTTAATTTGCACAGCCAGAAGAGAGAGGAATTGTAGTCAATTCCATGACTACACATGGAATTGATCAACTTTTCACATGTACATGGGCCAGTTGCATGTTTTTTTCTTCTGTGAGCTGCTTATGTATAGCCCCTGATTAATTTTCCTTGTTTATTTTTCCTATTGATTTGAGTCTTTCTTTGTGTATTATGTATATTACATGTTCAATTAATTTCTCATTATGAGTTATTTTTCTTTTCATTTTTATGTGTTGACTTTAACTTGCAGAAGTTGAAAATTTAATGAAATAAAATCTGTGCTCTTTTTCTTTGGCTTGTGGATTTTGTGGCTTGCTTAGCAAGTCCTCCTCCAACTCCAAATAAATATTATTCCCTGATATTTTCTTTATATAGCTATTGTAGTTATTTTTCTCCTAAAATGTTCACACCTTAATATATGTGGAATTAAATGTTGTGTATAGTAATAGATTTAGCTAGTGAGTAGTATTCATATGGATAATCAAGTTTTACTACACAGATAAATGGTCTAGTTTTTCACTGCTGATTTAAAATATGTATCACATTCATCACACAATAAGTAAGCCTTTGGTGCCATCCTAAGAAGTCAAGAAAGTGGTAGAGACTAAGGTGGAATAGATAAGGAGTCAATGACTTTTACCTGAAGGAGCGTTCTTTGGATTATGGTTGTTTGAAGGCTGATCCACACACATTTGAAAAACTAGGCACAAAGTTTCAGGGAAAAGAACTTAAGGGTATGTCTCACTGTTGAGCACCTACAATTAAGTCAAGAGAGAGGGGCAAGGTAGGAGCAGGAAAGCCAAGACATGCAGCCTTTCTGAGAAGTCTCCAAGAGGAATGGAGCATGGCAACATGCACCTGTGGTTCACTGAGGTCCACCAGATCCAAAGCCTATTGGAGGGCAGGACAGAGAAAGCACAGGCCTTAAGTAGTGGAGACCTGTAATTGTTCCAGACTTTAATTGACTTTGGAGTCCCCCAACCTACCATAGGTAGGAAACAGGCTGAGAAAGCTGCCAACTACTATGAAGGTCATTGTTTTCAATGCCCTTTTCTCCAAAGAGCAAGGATCCAAGATCAGAACAGTGGATGGGAGAATTGGGAAACAGAATGATCAAGGGTATGGGTCCCTCATAGCCTCTATCCAGAGGAATTTTAGGACTTTAGTGGCCAGTAATGCCTCCTATCTCCCATTCTCCTTTCTGAACAGGAGTGCTCACTACAAGTATTCTGTTCCTGTCCCACTGCACTGTATGGTGTGTGTGTGTGTGTGTGTGTGTGTGTGTGTGTGTATGTATGTGTGTGTATGCGCGCATATGGTTGTGTGGTATCAGGTAACTTGCCCTTTTGGTCCACAGAGGTCCCACATTAAGAGAAGTTATATTAGTATCCTCATGTAAAGACACTGGGAATCATGCAAAAATCTTGACTTTGAGGTTGAGGATGTTTCCCATGGGGAGCAATTAAATTTTTATATGTGTAGGAAGAAGACTGAATCAAATACCCAGTGAGAAGAAGGGTGGACTAGGATGGGCATTAAAACTGTTCAGTAGTATCCACTTATCATTTGCTTCAGGGCACTCAGAAGAACTGCACCTTGTGGCCTTCCTGAAGCTACATATGGACATGTAACTTGCTTTGTCCAGTGAAACAGAAGTGACGTATGTCATTTTGAGTGGATATATTTCATTTGTTTGTGATCAACATGTCCAGTTCTTTTCTTCCTTCTGACACCAAGACTGGTGACTTTGCTCCATTAGCATGGATGAAAGTGGCCTGCAGAAAGCCCTAGCTGCCCATGTGCCAGGAGTTGAAAGAAAAACCACTTATGGTTTAAGCTACTGAGATCTGGTGGTTCTTTGTTACTCTGCCTAGCTTAAACTAATTGCATCTTCAACCCCAAGCAGCAGAATGGTTTTTTTTTAATTTTTGGCTTTGGCTTTCCTTCTCAAAAGTAGAAAGTTCAAATGTTCACAGCTTACTCTTGAACTCCTTCTTCTCCATTTTCACTTTTCTCCTCAGTGATGCAATCTTATCCCATACCAGGCCCAGGTTATCAATGGAGCCACTAGTATCTTCCAAATTTAAAACTCTAGTCCCAACTAACACCTCTCTAGTAAGTCATACTTTATTCTTGAATAGTGTCTATATTAATTACTCTGGGCTTTCAAAATGGAATATGAATATGATCTCTTGAATCTCACTACTGAATCAACCATTTTTACCTACAGGGCTGGGTGGATTCTCAAAAACAACAAAACACAGGCACACACTTTGTGAAAAAAGCATTCACATTTTCCCCACTTAGGAAGCAAGACAGGAGGAAGTCTGATTTTTTTTGGGGGGGAAGAAAAAGAAAAAAAATTAAACAGCATGACAATAAGGAAAAGAAGAAAAAAAGAGAGGAAACATAGATGCAAGCTGGATCACATCAAAGAGTAAATGTAAGAACTGAAAAGAGAATGCTCTTTTACCTCCTTGGAGATGTTTTCCAATATATCATATTTGAGAAGCAGGAGACAGAATCTAAACCAGATCCCTTTCGTAAGACATGTATTCCTCAAGCAATGTGCCCTTGAGAACACTGCTCATGGAGGCCACAAAGTCATCAGGCAACTTCCCTGGTGGTTCTGATTGCTGCAATTATTCACTGCACCCACCAGCCAGGAGCAGATACTGGAGGAGACCTGGACGCTAGAAGAGACAGTGGCACTGTCAAAGCTCCATTTGTCAATAGTCTGCAGTCTCCTCGGCCTGCAGTCTTCCCTTTATGGATTCACATTATCCTTCAGGTCTCAGGGTCTATGTCCTTTGCTCACAGTTTCCCAGGTTAAGTGATCTGAATTAAAGCCCATCTGCATTTTTTTTCATAAAACTTACTAATTCCCCCTTTATTGTGTGGCATGTCAACTGTAATTCTGTACATGTGTGTATTAATATCTTTATCCTTCATTATACTGTGAAATCCAGGTAGGGATGGGCCATATCATAATTCTGATGTTAAATTCATGAGAAAAAAGAGATAAAGTTCAGTAAATTCAGTGTCTAGTACAAGGCAGGAGACTAGGTGTAGCTGTAATCAGTCACATTAACTTAAAACCTTAAATTCAGAGTATGATAGAAAGTGGTTACTGAGTATGGCCCTTTAAGTGTTCTTCCTTTTAAAGTTAAAACAACATAGCAGCTCTGACACCTAGTTTACCTTCAAGGACATTTCAAGTGGATCTGGGAAAAAGAAAGTACAGCTAAAACTGGGTGTTACTTTCCTCCTCCACTTTCAGACTCTAATCCTCTGCTTCCTGTACCCTTAATCCCATCTTGCCCACATTCCTGGTGGGAACCCACTTATGTGTCTCCCTTGAGGGCACCTGTACCTTTCCATAAGCATAGCTTACACCCTCCTGGACCACAGTCCTCCTCCAGACCATGGTCACAGTTATAGCCCCCACTCTGCAGCGTTACTGTCCACATCTGCTCTATCATGCCCCCTCCTTTGCATGTTCCCCAGCCCTTGGTCACTAAGTCTGTCTTCCAACCTCATTTCTCCTACTGAGTCTCATGTGTGCTTATTTTTCCTTCACTCTCCCAGTATACTAAGGATCCTGCTCTGGACTGAATGTTGTGTCCTCCTAAAATTCATATGCTGAAACCCAATTCCCAATGTGACCCTATTTAGAGATAAAGCCTCAGGGAGGTAGTGAGGTCAGGAGGGTGGCTCCCTCGAGAATGGATTAGTGTCCTTGTAAGAGTTATGAGAGAACTTCCTTCCTCTGTCTGCTCTCACCAGGCGAAAACGCAACAACAAAGCAGCTACATACAAACCAGGAAGAGTCCTTACCAGACCTCACCATGCTGCCCTGTGATCTTGAACTTGCCAGCCTCTAGAACAGTGAGAGACAAACCTGTTTAAGGCATCTAGTCTCTGTTACAGCAACCCAAACTGGCTAAGATAATTCTCTGTACTAAAAATTCTTGCCTTTCATGATGTTATTTTATTCTTCTTTCCTTCTTTCTGGTACTCTCTTGTACCTCCTTTAGTGCTGATTCTTCTTCTTTTCTAATGGATTTGCTGTGGACCTCCGTCACGGCTTTCTTGACAGAGTTCATCTATTCACTTCCAATATTTCAAATACCCTGTATGAGTTTGGCTCTGGAAATGTCTACTTTCCAGCCAACCTCTCAACTCAAATTCAATTAATTCTTCATTGTCTGGTCAGGGAATCCTATTTGCTGGAACACTCATTATGGCAAGCACGACAGACCATATGAGGTCAAACTGGATCCTGTGCAGGGGTGGTGCAGAATGGGCTTTGACAGAGAAGACCTGGGCAAAAGGTCATCTGCTATCTCTGAACTGAATGTTACTGGAGAGGATACTAAAAGGTGGCCCCTTTTTACATTCCTACAGAATTTTTCCATATTCAGGAGTTAGAAGATATTTTCTGATTTTGCATTCTGAAAGAAAAAGATAAGCACACAGATATTTGTAGCAGTTCACAATTCACAATTATTCATAGTCAAAAATTGGAAACAATCAAAATTAACTTCAGTAGTACTGGATAAACTGTGCCATGTCTAAGCAAAGGAATATTATTTAGCCCTTAAAAGAAATGAGATATTATTGAGCCATGAAAAGACACACAGGAAGCTTCAAGGCACCAATAAGCCAATATGAAAGAGTTAAATACCATAAGATTTCAACTATATACATTCTGGAAAAGGCAAACTGGAAATAAACAAACAAAACAAAGATCAATGACTTGCCAGAGATTAGTAGGGAGGGAGGGATAAACAGGTAAGGGCTAAGGACTTTGAGGACTGTGAAATTATTCTTTATGAAAATACAGTAGTGGGTACATGACTGTGCTAGTTAGTTTTCCTCTACTATAATAAAGACCTGAGATAATGGATTTATAAAGAGAGAATGTTTGTTTTGGCTCAGTTTTCAGTCCATGATTAGTTGGCTCTGTTGCTTTGGGCAAGGCAGCATATCATTGCAGGAACATGTGGTGAAACAATACTGCTCACCTCATGGCCAGGAAACAAAAGAAAGAAGGGGCTGGGTGCCATCATTCCCTTCAAGGCCACATCCCCAATGGTCTGTAGTTCTTCCACTAGCTCCTACCTGCTAGAGACTCCATAATCTCCCAATAGTCCCACACTAAGGACTTTACTAGGTCCCACCCTAGGACCTTTGGAGGATACTCCTGATTCAAACTATGGCAATGGCATGTACTCTAGACACACTCTACTGTATACTTTTAAATCTTCTTTAGATTACTTGTAATTCTAAACACAATGTATGATGTACCTACTTGCCATAGTGTATTATTTATGAAATAATGACAAGAAAAACCTTTGTACATGTCTAGTATAAAGGTGATTTTAAAAAGTTTTTCCATCTGAGCATGGTTGAATTGGCAGATGCAGAACATGCAGATACAGAAGTTCAAATATAATTGCCCCTCCACCCAGCAGCTGATCACAAATAGCATAACTCCACAAGCCTCCTGCACAAAACTCCTCAGCAATGTCTTAGCTTGCCACAATGGGCTCTGGAATCCAAGTTTCAAACCTGACTCACAATCCGGCTAGGTATGTAAACCTGGCCAAGTTGATGAATTGTCTGAGCTCCACTTTCCTTATGTCTAACTTACTGGATTATTGTGAAGGTGAAGTTGAGATAAACACAAAGGGCTAAGAACAGATCCTAATACAGAGCAGGTCTAACCAGATGACAGTGATGACAAGGACAGCTGCTATCATAATCTTTCAAGTGGGCCCATCCCAGCTCTTTGTGACCCCCCACCCCTACCCTCCAGGTTCATTGTGGGCCATTCATTTTCCGGGTACCTGTAGGATTTGTGCAGAAGCTGATGTTTCTGCCTAAATGCTTTTCCTACTGTCTATCCCCCTTCCTTTGATATTCACATCCTTCACCTCTGCCTGGCTCATTCCTATTGACTGTTGGGAGTTCAACCTAAACACTTCTTCCTACAGGAAGCCCTCCTGGCTGCCTAGACCAGGTCAGCCCTCCTACTCTCTGTCTTCAATGCATCCTTTGGTTCCAGTAGAGAGCAGAGACTACATCTGTCTGTTTATCACTTTCTCTCCAGCTCCCATTATGACACAGGGCCATGACGAGGGCTCCACAAATATCTGCTGAATAAATTATATCCCAGCTGGAAATATGACCCTGGCAGTTAACTATACACAGAATGCTGTCTGAGTACTCTCAAATAGCAAGTCTGGCAGGAAAAGAATTCAGGATTCAGGTCTCAGCTACAGGGGGAGGAAACAAAATCAAAAGAGAACACACAAGCTGACCATCCCAGACTAGAATGTTCAGAGGACACTTTAAAGTCACAGGGTGTGGACACAGAACAAAATGGAGACACTGATCATGTTTCAATATATAAATGTCAATTCTTTCAAAAAGAATATAACACTGGAATTCAATGTCAATCAGAGTTCCAATGTTGTACTTTTGGACATTGGATACAATAATTTTCAAGTATGAAGAAAGGCCTTGAGTAATATTAATAAAATCAGTGAATATTTTTATGTTTCTGGTTGTGCTGATCATGCATGAGTGTACCCAAATAAACAACAAAGATAAGATTGGTCACAACTTGGTGATTACAGAAGCTGGTAATGGGTACATGGGATTTGGTATATTATTCTGTATACATCTGTAGATGTTTAATATTTTTATAGTTAAATATTTAGAAATATAAGCAAAATAACGTCAACAGAAAACAAAAAGAGGCACATCCTTAGTTCTTTAACTCTCCTAAGGCACTTCTAAGAGCAGACAAAAAAAAAAAAAAAAAACTGTGGAAGAAGCACAGGAAAGGAAAGTGTGCTTGACCACGAAGCTGTGCCAATCAGTCACTATGAGACAAATGTATGTCCAAAGCATTTTATTTCCCCAAGGAAGAGTAGTTCATTTAACAAATGAAGCTGGAAGAAGACAATTTTTTATTATTCCCCTCAAGTCACAGAAGTACATTCAAGACACAAATTTAAAAAATTAATTGTACACACATGACAAGAAGCTTCATTTGAATATCTGTACGATTTAATATGAGGATAACCTTCTTAAGCAATGCAAGATTCGTAGAAATCCTAAAGAAAATTATAGGTTCATGTAACCAGATAACGTTTTTTAATACAGCCAAAATAAATACACAATACAAAAAGACACTAACAGACTTAGAAAAATAATTGCAACACATATGCAGGCAAAGTTCTAACATCCCTATGAACAAATAACTGCTCTAAACTATTAAGATGACGACAAAAGACCACACAAAAACTCAGGCAAAAGATACAAAAGGGAGCTGACAGAAAAGGAAATCCAGATGGCTGGTAATACCTAAAAAGATATTCAATCGGAGAAGTCATGAAAAAGTAATGCAATTGTCAATGTGATATTATTTTCAAACAGAAATGACAAACAAACAAACAAAAAACTTCACCTGAGGATGACATCCAGGCTCAGAGACACTGTAGTGAACTCTGAATACTTTTGGAGTTTTGGTGGGGATGTGAATTTTTATGTTTTTTTTTGAAAAATAATCAGAAAACAACCATTCAAATTAAAAATATAAGCACTGATTGATTCAGTAATCTCAATTTTGGAAATATAGAAACTTATAGAAATAAAAGAAATAGTATGTTAGAACAAGTTCAATGATTTTTAAAAAAATTTACATATGACAGCTGAATGCATTACAATTCTTATTACACATATAGAGCACAATTTTTCATATCTCTGGTTGTATACAAAGTATACTCACACCAATTCATGTCTTCATACATGTACTTTGGATAATAATGATCACCACATTCCACCATTATTTATAACCCCATTCCCCCTCCCTTCCTCTCCAACCACTCTGCCCTATCTAGAGTTCGTCTATTCCTCCCATGCTCCCTGTCCCTATCCCATTATGAATCAGCCTCCTTACATCAAAGAAAACATTCAGCATTTGGTTTTTTGGGATTAGCTAACTTCACTTAGCATTTTCTTCTCTAACTCCATCCATTTACCTGCAACTGCCATGATTTTATTCTCTTTTATTGCTGAGTAATATTCCATTGTATGTATGTATGTGTGTGTGTGTGTGTATATATATATATATATATATATATATATATATATATATATATATCACATTTTTTAATACATTCATCCATTGAAGGGCATCTAGGTTGGTTCCACAGTTTAGCTATTGTGAATTGTGCTGCTATAAACATTGATGTGGCTGTGTCCCTGTAGTATGCTATATTTAAGTCTTTTGAGTATAAACCGAGGAGAGGGATAGATGGGTCTAATGGTGGTTCCATTCCCAATTTTCCAAGAAATCTCCATACTGCTTTCCATATTGGCTGGACCAATTTGCAATTCCACCAGCAATGTATAAGTGTACCTTTTCCCCCACATCCTTGCCAACATTATTGTTGTTTGTCTTCATAATAGCTGCCATTCTGACTGGAGTGAAGTAAAATATTAGAGTGGTTTTGATTTGCATTTCTCTAATTGCTAGAGATAATGAACATGTTTTCATATATTTGTTGATTTATTGTATATCATCTTTTGTGAAATGTCTGTTCAGTTCCTTGGCCCATTTATTGATTGGGTTATTTTTTTTTTATTTTTTTGGTGCTTAGCTTTTTGAGTTCTTTATACATCCTAGAGATTAGTACTCTATCTGATGTGTTAGGGGTAAAGATTTGCTCCCAAGATGTAGTCTCTCTATCCATCTCACAGATTGTTTCTTTTGCTGAGAAGAAACTTTTTTAGTTTGAGTCCATCCCATTTATTGGTTCTTGATTTTAATTCTTGTGCTATAGGAGTCTTATTAAGGAAGCTGGGGTCTAATCCCACATGATGGAGATTAGGGCCTACTTTTTCTTCTATTAGACACAGGGTCTCTGGTTTTATTCTTAAGTCCTTGATTCATTTTGAGTTGAGTTTTGTGCATGGTGAGAGATAGGACTTTAATTTCATTTTGTTGCATATGGATTTCCAGTTTTCCTAGCACCATTTGTTAAAGAGGCTATCTTTTCTCCAATGCATGTTTTTGGCACCTTTGCCTAATATAAGATAATTGTAATTTTGTGGGTTAATCTCTGTGTCCTCTATTCTGTACCACTGATCTATCTGTCTGTTTTGGTGCCAATACCATGCTGTTTTTGTTACTATTGCTCTGTAGTATAGTTTAAGGTCTGATATAGTGATGCCACCTGCTTTACTATTCCTGCTAAGCATTGCTTTAGCTACTCTGGGTCTCTTATTTTTCCAGATAAATTTTATGATTGCTTTTTCTATTTCTAGGAGGAATGTCATTGGGATTTTGATTGGAATTGCATTAAATTCATATAGTGCTTTTGGAAATATGGTCATTTTGATAATCTTAATTCTGCCTATCCAAGAGCAAGGTAGATCTTTCCATTTTCTAAGGTCTTCTTTGACTTCTTTCCTTAGGGTTCTGTAATTTTCATCATATAGATTTTTCACATCTTTCATTAAGTTGATTCCCAAATTATTTTTTTGAGGCTATTTTAAATCGGGTAGTTTTCCTTGTTTCCCTTTTTGAGGATTTGTCACTGATATAAAGAAATGCCTTTGATTTATGGGTGTTGATTTTATATCTTGCTACTTTGCTGAATTCATTTACTAATTCTAGAAGTATTTTGGTAGAACTTTTAGAGTCTTTCAGGTATAGAAACATGCCATCAGCAAATAGTGCCAATTTAAGTTCTTCTTTTCCTATGTGTATCCCCTTAATTTCTTTCATCTAATTGCTTTGGCCAGTGTTTCAAGAACTAAGTTAAATAGAAGTGGTGAAAGAAGGCATCCCTGTCTTGTTCCAGTTTTTGGAGGGAATGCCTTCAATTTTTTTCCACTTAGAGTGATGTTGGCCTGAGGCTTAGCATAGATAGCTTTTCACAGATACAACATATTGAAATCTCTGGGACACTATGAAAGCAGTTCTAAGAGGAAAGTTTATTGCATGGAGTTCATTCCTTACAAGAAGAAAAAGTCATCAAATAAATTACTTAACATTACATCTCAAAGCCCTAGAAAAAGAAGAACAAATCAACACCAAAAGCAGAAGAAGTCGGGAAATGATTAAAATCAGAGCTGAAATCAATGAAATTGAAACAAAAGAAACATTTGAAAAAATTGACAGAACAAAAACTTGGTTCTTTGAAAAAATAAATAAAGTTGGCAGACCCTTAGCCATGCTAACAAACAGAAGGAGAGAGAAAACTCAAATCACTAACATACTTGATGAAAAAGGAAATATCACAATAGACACTACAGAAATACAGAAGATAATTAGAAATTAGTTTGAAAACTTGTACTCCAATAAAATAGAAAATATTGAAGGCATCGACAAATTTCTAGAGTCATACAATTTACCCAAATTGAATCAGGATGATATATACAATTTAAACAGATCAATTTCCAGTGATGAAACAGGAAACACCACCAAAAGTCTACCAACCAAGAAAAGCCCAGGACTGGATGGACACACAGCCAAGTTCTACAAGACCTTTAAAGAAGAACTAATACCAATAGTCTCCAATTTATTTCAGGAAATAGAAAAAAAGGCAGCACTGCCAACTCATTCTATGAGGCTAATATCATCCTGATTTCAAAACCAGGCAAAGACACATCAAAAAACCCCAAAAAACCAAAAACTTCAGATCAATATCTTTAATGAACATAGATGCAAAAATTCTCAATAAAATTCTGGCAAATCGAATACAAAAACATATCAAAAAGATTGTGCACCATAATCAAGTGGGATTCATCCGAGAGATGCAAGGTTGGTTAAACATAACGGAAATCAACAAACGTCATTCATCACATCAATAGACTTAAAGATAAGAATCATATGATCATCTCAATAGATGCAGAAAAAGCATTTAACAAAATACAGCACCCCTTTATGTTCAAAACACTAGAAAAATTAGGGATAACAGGAACACATCTCAACATCATAAAGGCTAACTATGCTAAGCCCAGGCCAACATCAATGATATTTAATGAAGAATTTTTTGAAGTGACATAAACTAGAGAAAATCAGAATGCTTCACAATGGAAAATAATCTGATAAACTGAATGTGTTCATATGAGATTGTTACAGCATTTAAATAAATCAGTCATGATTTGCTTATCTGGAAAGGTCTCTATGATGAAGAATTTACTAAGTCAAGCTTAGAGTGAACAACCAATAAAAAAAATAGAGTGTCTTTAAAGAATCAGAGAAATTTGTTTACAAAAACAAGCACATATCTATATTCACAGTTACAAAACAACAGGCATAGCTCCTCATTTGAGTATAATGTCTATCAGTTCAGGGAGGTATACATGGAGTGGCACTATTAACATTTTAAAAGTTCTTTTCATTGTTCCACTACCTAAAAGAATCTCCATGATCTTTGTGATAAATTTAATTGAGAGCATTCTGGTAAAAGGTGTCAGTTCTCCAGAGAAACGAAGTGAAGGGATAATTTCAAGGAGGAGATAGTTAAGTTAGAGCTATAAAGAACCAAGACGCGGAACACTTGTGAACAGGCTATCTGGATTTCCAGGAAACAGGCTACAGGTGCCGAAAGAAGTGGAGGGCCAGTAAGGAGGTCACGGTAGATGATGAAGAGTCCCTGAGGGTCAGAGACCTCTGGAGTTTATCTTCTAGCTCTATAACTAGTAGCCTAATTGAACAGAAGAAAGGTGAAGATTTGGCTGAGAATAGAGACCTGAGCACTATCAAGTCAGAGTAGAAGGAGGAAGGAAGGCCCTTACCATTTCATCAGCAAAGGCAGTTCAGGCAGGGAGACCTGCTTCCTGCATCCTCATCGGAGCTAGATGACATTCTGATAGAGGAAGACAATGATCCCTAACTTCTACAATCCAGAAGGATTGTGTGCTACAACAGCTTTCCTCTGAGGAAAGGACCAGTGACTCTGCTGGCCAGGCTTGTTTTTTTTTTGTTTGTTTGTTTTGGTTTTTTTGAAAGATCTGCAGCTTGTTGTGAGACCTGAAATCCAGTCCCCCAGAACCATAATACTTCAAAGATTATGTTCTTAGGACAGAACACAGATGCTGCTTGCTTCCTGCCTATGGAAGATCTGGAAACCACACCTCACCTGGTTCAGAGAAATGCAGAGAAACTGCAGATGCTTGTGAGCTGGGGCAAATCCTGCACCTCCTCCGTTTTGCTCTAACAGCCTGGATGCAGAAAAGCTTAGAGGAGGCCTTCCAAATTTTACAACTATTTAAATTGTTCCTCAGAGGAGGACTTTTCATTTATACCTGTCAGACTCTCCTAAAGCAGGGTATTCCCATAAGGATGCCAGGACTCCCTCAGATGCCAAATTGCATCAGATCAGAGGCTGAGTGCAGCAATCTCTGGGAGAGCTGAGGACCACTGATGAGGGTGCTGGCATTCTACTACATAGGAGCTTCAGTAAAATCAAGAACAGCAACCCATAATCTGGGGGAGCAGCCCTGACTTATCAAAGGGGGATTTCTGGATATGGGGCCTGGGAATATAATTTTATAAGTACCTGAGGTATTTTTATGCCACTTGCCTTGGTTTAAATGGTTTTGGAAACCACTGAAGGCCCTCACCTGCTGAGTATATATGTTAATATATGAACTCATAAATACCTGCAGCTTGGCCAATTTCCATAAAGAATACAACCTGAAGTCTTATGTCTTTCGGTTATGCAAAGTCAGCCAGTGCAACAGCAAAAATACTGAATTCAGTTTCTCATAAAACAACTGCAATGCTTCACTGTTGCCTATCTTCCTTGTCAAAAATAAATAAATAGAGCTTCTTAAAAGTCATCACAGCTTATCGTTGTAAAGTTCTGGAGGAAAATAGCAGTTTTGGCTAACTTTAAGTTTTAATTAAGCATGCAATGTTGTCATTTCTCTGGTAATGTTAAAATTACAGAGCGTGAAACTTTCAAACAATTACAAAAGGAAATCAATATCTTTGGACTACTTTCTATGAGCTAAGCCTTACTGGAGACACATGAAGTATATGACCAAAAGAGGCAGAAATCCTCCATAGGACTTCTTTTCTAAGGCAGACAAATCACCAAATTATACCACTATTAGTGCACTGCATAAGGCATGAGAAGAAAACCAGAAAAACAAAAGAAGGTAAAGGACAGGAGAAGGACGGTTGTGTTTGAGGACATATTAAATGGGACATTCAGAGCAGGCCTCACTGAGAAAGTGACCCTGGAACAAGAACATAGGGGAGGTGAGCTGGTAGATGGGTGCTTGGTGTGGCAAGTTGAGAACTACAGACAGGCATGTTTGTGTGGAGTGAAGTATGTGGGGCACCGATCAGAGCCGAGGCTGGGGAAGGGGGCTCATAGCTTTCCCTAGGTAAAACCAGGAGGGGCTGCAGGCTTTACAGCTAAGGCATAACATGATGGAGCTCACATGTTCAGAGGCTCCCTTTAGATGCTGCTTAGTGAGCAGATGGCCGGGGGGAGGGTGGGAAGTGGGAGGAAGGAGAGAAGCGAGGAGATGAGTCAGGAGGCCACTGCCTCATCCAGAGGGAGGAGGAGAATGGTCTGGCGAGGATGGCAGCAGTGGGGGTGACAAGAAGTGGTTGGATTCTCAATACACTTTGGAAAATAAAGTTTAAAAAGAATCCAAAAGAAGGAAATCAACAAGAGGAGGAAAAAAAAAATCAGATGATGTGAAACAAATAGAAAGCACAAGATAGGTAAATGCAAACTCAAATATGCCACTAATTAAATGTAAAGAGACCAGATGCTCCCGTTAAAAGCAATAAATTGGCAGACTGAATACAAAATTCAACTATAATATGATTATAAAAGACATCTAAAATATACAATTAAATAAAGGATAAAATTAAAAGGGAAGGTGACAAATATAATAGGTAAACTGTAGCCAACAGAAAACTGGTATAGCTATATTAATATCAGAACAAGTAGGCTTTGAGGTAAAAGCATTTAGTAGTGGGATGATTACTTCAAAATGACAAAATCAGACAAAAATAGGACATGGAACATTTGAACATACTATTAACAAACTTTACTTAAAGGACAGATAGAATTATATGCCCAAGAACTGCAGAATATGAAGGACTTTTAGTATACATGTACCATTTATATACAAAGTGCATCACAAAAGTATAAAATGATGAAATCACATAGACCATGTTCTCTAATCATACTATAATTAAATTACAAAGATATCAGCAAATATCCATATGGTTAGAAGATTAAACACATATGGTAAAATAACCCATAAAATAACCTCAAAAGCAAAAGAGGTTGAGGTGGAAGTGTGTGCAAGGGTACAGGATATACAACTCAATAATTCTAAAATCTGGGTGATGCGTACATGGAGATTCATCACACGATTCCATACATATTTGCTGATGTTTAATATTTTCTACAGCTGAGCATTAAAAAAATGAAAGTAAAATGAAATCAACAGAAAAATCACAAAGAAAAATAAAATATAAATAATAATTCAAGAGTGAAATAAGGAAGTATAACTGAAATAACAAAATACTTTGAACTAAATGATGCAATATTTCATATCACAACTTGTAGGACATAATAAAAGCAATCAGTAGAAGAAGTTTTATTGCTTCATATATACGAAAAGAACCAAAAGTTTCTGAACCAATTATCTATTTAAATAAGTTAGGAAAAAAATCACAAAATAAATATAAAGATAATTGAAGAAAATAATAAAGATCAAAAATAAATAAAAAAACAAATGTAGTAGATAGGATCAACAAAATCAACCATGAGTTCTTTAATAATAATATTACTGATAACCTCTAATAATAGTAAGTAAATAGATTGGCAAATATGGATAAAATGGGCCAAATTTGCCAAAACTGACTTAAAAGAATACAAAACCTGAGTATTTCCATAATTGTTAAATCAATAGATATTTTTCTATTTCTACAAAAAGATTTCCAAGAACAGATGGTTTCCTCATAAATGAAGAAATAATTCATTTTTATTATCTAATCTAGAATGCAGAATAAAAGGGTATATCCTCAACTCATGTTATGAATCTAGTCAATAATACTGGTGTGAAAATGTGAAATAAAAACATTACAGGGGAATCTAATTCACAAAAATTGATTATATATTTTATTATATGTTTTATTTATTTATTTATTTATTTATTTATTTATTTATTTATTTATTTGGTACTGGAGATTAAATCCAGATGCACTTGACCACTGAGCCACATCCCCAGCCATTTTTGCATTTTATCTAGAGACAGGGTCTCATTAAGTTGCTTAGGGTCTTGATAAGTTGCTGAGGCTGGCCTTGAACTTGTGATCCTCTTGCCTCAGTCTCCCAAGCCACTGGGATTACAGGTGTGCATCACCATGCCCAGCTATATACTTTTATTATATAATATATCATGACAATTATGGGTTTATCACAGGAAGACAAGGATGGTTTAACTTTATAATTTCTTCCACATCAAAAAATTAAAGGGGAAAATAAAGCAAATATATTCCCATACATTCATGCCAAAAATTCATTTTAAAAACTTCACACTATTTAAGATTTTATAAGCCTTAAAAACTAGAAATCAGAGAAAATTTCCTTAATTCAATACATGGTTCCTTAAAACATACTGCACAGGTGTTTTAAATGTCAAAAGCTTTTCCTACCATAGAAAGTAGAATTATATTTGAACATATAAATAACTCAATTAAATGTTCATAGACAAACTGCAGAATATCCTTCCAAGTTGCACTTAGATCATTCATTTCAATCAAAAGTCTGAGATTATAGTATCATATAAAAAAGCAAAGCACAGCTATATGTCTACAAGAGACTCACTTGAAATATAAAAACACATAGGTAGCTTAAAAATAAAAGGATCACATCCTCAGCCCTGAAAGGAGAGAAGATCTGAACAGCATATTTTATTCTGAATCTACATCTGTTTAGGAAATTATATTTATATGAAAATTCTTACCTTAAAAACAAAAAAGACATAGATAACTTCACAGGTGAAGTCTGCCAACACTTAAGGAAAAAAATAATACCAAACCTTATAAAAACTCTAAAAACAGAAGAAAAGAAAACACTTGTCCATTTCCCAAGTTTTCTATGAAGCTAGCATACTTCTGATATTAAAATCAGAGAATACTGAAAGAAATTTGTAGACTAATAACAATCATGAACATATGCATAATTATTCATAATTCAATATTAGTTGAAACAAAAAAAGAATGAAGACAAAGTAGAGTATATCCCAAGAATGTAAAGTTGGGTTAACATTAGAGTTCACCATATTAATAGAGAAAAAAAACTGACTAAAATTAATATTCATTTAAAAAATCCTGGAATATTGGAATAAAAGGAATTCCTTACTGGGTAGAGGACATTTAAAAAATTCTACACCTAACATCATACTTCATAGCAAGATAGTGAATTGTTTTCTCCTTAGATTAAGAAAAAATTAAGAACACCTAATCTTTCTGCTTGTATGTGAGATCCAACTCAGTGCACTAAGGTTAAAAAGAGGGATAGAGATTGAAAAAATAATAATAGTTTCTCTATTTGCAGATGACATAAATCTTAGTGTAGAAAGTTCTAAGAGCACTACAATTAATAAATTCATTTAGCAAGGCTGCAAGTCATTAGGTAAATATACAAAAAAATAAATTGTATTTCTTCATATTAGAAATATAGCAAACATCTGAAAAAAGGAAATTAAAAGAAATGAATTTATCATGGATTTGAAAAAATACTATATGCTATTATGGATGAATTTAGCAAAGATGCCAAAACTTTCTACAAAAAACTATAAAACTTTGCTGAGGGAAATCAAAGAAGAACCAAATAAAAAGAGGATATACTGCACTGTGATTATGGCTCAGTGGTAGATTGCTTGCCTAGAACTTGTGAGGCACTGGATTCGATCATCAGAACCACATATTAATAAATAAAATAAAGGTATTGTATCCATCTACAATGAAAAATATTTTTTAAAAAGAGGGTATATCATGTTTATGGATTCAAAAATAAATAGTGTGGTCAGTTCTCCCAAAATTAATCTATGGATTGTGTAATTTAATTTTTTTTTAAAGAGAGAGAGAGGGAGAGAAAGAGAAAGAGAGAGAGAATCTTTTTTTTTTTTTTTTTTGTAGATGGACACAACTCAATGCCTTTTATTTTTTATGTGGTGCTGAGAATCGAACCCGGGTCCCGCCCATGCTAGGCGAGTGTTCTATCGCTGAGCCACAATCCCAGCCCTGTAATTTAATTTTTAAAACCTCAGAGGCATTTATTATAGAAACTGACAAAATTATTCTAAATGTTAAGTGAAAATAAAATTGAGCTAAAACAGCCAAAATTATCATGAAAATGTGTAAAACTGGAAGTCTTACAGAACTTCAAGAGTTATTATAAAGCTACAATAATCAAAATGTATGATAAGGGCATAAATATCAATATCTATCTATCTATATCTATATCTATCTATCTATCTATCTATCTATATATATATATATACATATATAGATATATCTATCCATGGAAGAAAGAACAAGATACAAATCAATGGGATAAAATAGAAAAGATTTCAGAAATGAACCTATACATTTGCTAAAGCAATACAATATTGGAAGGAAGGACTTCAACAAAAGGTGCTGGGAAATGTTGCATTTTTATATGGAAAAAATGTTCCTCAAACCCTTTTCTAAAAACACACATAAAAATAAATTTGAGATACATCACAAAACTAAACATTAAACCTAAAATATAACACTTTTTAGAATAAAACAGTTTTCTATCTTTGCAACTGGGGTTAGATCAAGATTTCTTAGAATACAGAAAGTAGTGATCCTAAGAGAAAAGAATGAGATGCTAGGATGTAACAAAATATAAAAAACTTCCACTTTCCAAAAAGCACTTTTAGAAAACAGACAAATCACAAAGTAGGAAAAATATTCACAAGACCTACATTTGACAAATCCCTTACTTTTTAATTCTACAGAAAGGTTTTATTACATAATAAGAAACAAATCATTCATTAAAAATGGGCAAAAAGTTTGGAATAGCAACTTCGGTATATAAGTGGCCAATAAATGCATGAAAAATGCTCAGTATCATTAGTTATTGGGAAATGGGTAACATAAATTACCAAATTAAACGTTTGTGGGCAAACTGCATAATATTCATCCCAAATTGCACAAAAAATCATTCTTCAATTAAAATTCAGAGACTGTCATCTACATGAAAAAGCAAGACTCAACTAACCATACACCATCAACAACAGACTCACTTGAAATGTAAAGATTCAAGCAAATAGTGATCATAAAAAAGCTGGAATGGATGTAAAAGTGATACCACTTGATACCAGCTAGAATGACTGAAATTAAAAAGTCTGTTAAGTATGAGAAACAGCTGAAACTTTCATATTCTTGTAGATAGGATTGAGATGACAAACACATTAGAAAACAATATTATGGTTTTCTATAAAACAAAGTGCATACCAACCATATGACCCTGGAGTTCCACTTGTAGGTTTTTAATACAGTAGAAATGCACAAATGCTTCCACACAAAGACTTATACAAAATGATAAAAGCAGCTTGATTTCACAGTAGCACAAAAACTGTGAGCAACCCAGTCTTCAACCACAAAAGAATGGGTAACTGATTGTGATATAAATTGATACAATAGAATACTTATTATTCCACAGTAAAAAGGAACCCAGTATGAATATATTTGGCCATACAGATGATCCTCACACAAGTTGGAAACAAGAAAATCAAACTGCATAGCTTCTTTTACATAAAGATTTTGATATAGTGAATTGAATACATATGTAAATTTTTTAGAAAAATCATCGTCTCTGAAGGATGTTGACCAGAACAGGGCAGAGTGAAGGTTGCTGGAATGAAGAAAAAAATTCTGTATCTTGATAGGGGTATCATCTACATGAGTATATATATTCTCCTGAATTTATTGAGTTGTACACTTAAATTACGTATTTCATTTGTGTGAATTTTACTTAAAATACTCAAACCCAAATATTGAACTATAGTTGTTTTTCTAAAAAATTGGTGTGTAAAAGCAATTTTGATACCACTTTCTGGGCATAGATTTGAGCATTTGAGTAAATATATTAAAGCTATTGAAAGCAAAGTGTCTTACCTCTTGTAAAAGGAGTTGCAAATATGTAAAGGCTAGAATGGATTGGAGTTGAAATTATCAATATAAATTCTTTCTTTTGAAAGGAAAATGGATACATACATACATTTCCCAGCTCTGATGGGGCCTAGAAGAAATAAGCATAGCTGACCCTCAGATCTTGATTTCTAAATAACAGTTTTTAATAAAAGTAATTAGAGTTCCTAAGGTAAGGTTGATTTTAGAGCTGGGACAAAGATATAGAAGGTGATCTAAGAAAATCACAAAGAAAGGAGGAGTTAATGATGAGCATAAGCCCACAGGACAGAGAGCTATGTTGAAGGGATTCCCCAGCCAGCCAAATCTGGGCAATCTGAGCATCAGAAGGATTAATGGTAGTAACAGAATACAACCTAGTGATTAAAATGAGTTCCACAGTTCCATATAAGTTGATGAATAAGTAAGTGGAGAACATACAGAAAAATGCCAATATACAAGAGTGAGAGAAAAATTCATCAATGGATGCTAAAACTAATAGATAAAAATTTGATGAGAAAAATCCTATTAGTTACAAAGGGAAAATATGTAATTTTACTGGAAGAAAACTACCAACATTACCTTAACCAATTGATCAAAGTTAACACCACCAGTAATGGGACAAATCGATATCACATGCTTTTGATATAATGTACTAGGAGAAAAATAACACCACTTCTGTGGTATTATTGTCAAAAAAAATTCAGTCACCCACTTATCAGAACATTCAACCTTTGTATTTTGGAAATTGGTTTACTTCACTTAGCATGATATTCTCCAACTCCATCCATTTACCTACAAATGCCATAATTTTATTCTTTGTTAATGCTGAATAATATTCCATTGTGCATATATACCAGTTTTTTATCCATTCATCTATTGAAGGGCATCTAGTTTGGTTCCATGGTTTAGCTACTATGAATTGAGCTGTTATAAACATTGATGTGGCTGCACTGAGTCCATCCCATTTATTAATTCTTGATTTTATTTGGGGACCATGGGAAAAATGGAGGAACTTGGATGGGGCAAAGGGAAGGGAGAGGTGGGGAGGGAGCATGGGGGCAGGAAAGATGTTGGAATGAGAAGAACATCATTACCCTAGGTACATGTATGACTGCACATATGGTGTGATGCTACATCATATACAACCAGAGAAATGAAAAGTTGTGCTGAAATTATGTACAATGAATTAAAATGCATTCTGCTGACATATATACCTAATTAAAATAAAAATTTAAACAAAATAAGAACAAATAACAATTTTAAAATAAATAAAAATGCTGCAATTTAAAAAAGGCCATATGATTCACAAAACTTAAAAAAATGAATTGAAGGGAGGCTTTATTCCTTTTATTAAAAAGAATGACACTTTGAATGATAATATCATTGAGGAGTTGATCACAATAAAAAAGAATACAAAACTAAATTAAGAATTAGAATGCTATAATCATATAGCTCTAAGAATATTCAAATAAATCTGATTCCAAAAAAGGAGGCGTTGTTTTTAAAGTATAGGGACAATTATGTGATAAGTAAGAGTGATTTTTATTTTTTCTAACTGCTTGAATATTTGATTAGATTGTTTCCACAAGTGGTTTTATAATGAAGTAAAATAAATATAACAAAAACTTATTTATGCAATGACGGAATACAAAGTTTTATAAAAAAAAGGGGGACTCTAGAATATTACAAAAATATCTGGGGTTTTCACTGGTCTCTAAAATTATTTCAGTTAGTTAAGTAGTTATCTAAGAAGCTATTTTTGAAACAGTAGTTTTATGCCTTTCTCCAAAAGCTCTTTACTGTGGTTTAGATATAACTTTAGGGTCCACAAAGATTTATATGTTGAAAGTATGGTCCCCAGTGTGGTAATAGGAAGGATGTGGAACCTTTAAGAGGTGGGGCTTAGCAAGAGGTTCTTTGATCACTAGGGACACTACCTTCAGAAGGGATTCAGGTAACTCTTACAAGAACAAACAAACTGCTATAATAGCTTGAGTTTGACGCCTGAGCCTATCTCTGGCTTCCTGTTTGGTGATATGATTTCTTCCTGCAACATATACTTCCACCACTTCCAGCTGTTATGAGGTGACTCAGTTAAGGAGGGGCACTTACCAGAGCCTACACCATGTTGTTTGAGCTTATAGCCTCCAAAATTGTGAGCTACATAAACTTCTTGTCTTTATAAAGCTAAAAGAAATCAGACTGCAATAATAACACACCCAGAAGACTCAAATTAGGGGACATTATACAAGATAACTGCTCTGTAATTTTGAAAAAACATAAAAAATTAAGACATAAAACCTGTTCTAGATTAATTGACTAAGAGGCATGGCATTCAAGTGAACCTAAGATCCAGGATTGAACCCTGGATTAGGAAAATAATAGCTATGAAGGGCACTTCAAGGAGAATCGATAAAATTAAAAATGGACTGTGTATTAGATAACAGGACTTTTATCAGGGTCAAATTTCGTGATTTTTGGTAATTGCAGTGTGCTTATGTATGAGATTATCTTTCAGGAAACAGAAGTTTATCATAGTAAAGGGATATAATGTCTCTAACAGTCTCAAATGATTCAAAAAAAGTAACAATCGATATACATATATACATATTGATATATACACATGTGCCTGCACATGTATACACAAACATGTATACACACATGCATTATATCACACACAGAACAAGAAGTACAAATGAGGGAAGAATGTATACAAATTGGCTAATATGGGTAAAATATATATGATTCATGAAATGTTTTTATACATGGGGTAGTATATAAAAATAAAATTTATGAAAAGATTAACAGTGGTAATAGACTATAAATTATTAAAACTATCACAGAAAACCACTTGGAAGTATCTACCAATGATAAACTTACAAATACTTTATAAACCAGTAATTCCATTTTTAGGTAGTTACTCAATGGAAATACACAGATAATGTCTTTTAAAAAATATGTACAGGAATAACCATAGAAAATTATCAGAATATAGTATTCCTTTGCATTAATATATCATAATTTACTTATGTATTCTATTATTGGAGGACATTGGAATGTTTTCAGTATAGGGCTACTACAAATAGTATTAATTTATTACTTAATGTGGAAAAAAGATACTCAAATTTCTACTCTATGAGCACAAATTTTGAAATCAATTTAAACCAAGTTTTTGTAAGGACTGGAGCAAAGAGATTTCCCATCACTGCTGGTGGAAGTATTAATTGGCACACCACTTTGGAAAAGTTTGATATTAACTATTATCATTAAAGACCTTATGAGTTAGCAATGTCACAATCTTTAAATTCCTCCACATAAATTCGAGCATATGCATACCAGAGGACAAGTCTAGGAGGGTTCACAGCCATTTATGGCCCAAACTCTAAAGAATCTAAATGTCTTATTCAGTAGCGTGCACATTTAAAGTGGTATATTCACACAATGAAATATAAAATAATGAAAAGGAAAGAACTCCATGTCCTCACAATAATGCAGATAAATCTCAAAGCATATGTTGAACAAAAGAAAACTTAAAGTTAATGGAAGAATACTTACGATTCCAATTATATAAATTTGAAAACATGTAACACTCAAGTATGATATGAAGGGACATACTAAAAAGGTTTAATTACAACAAAAATCCAGGAATCATTTCCACAGAAGTCAAGATGAGGGCTACCTTAACAGCAATGGGGATTCTGATCAGCATTGGGCACATGGGTGGGGAAGGGGCTCTGAGATGGTATGTCTGAATAGGAAAGCAATTCTAAAACTTTTTTGGTCTCAGGAACCCTTTATATTCTAAAAGCAACTGATGACCAAATAAAGCTTTTGTTCATATTAATCATGGCTATTACAATTTTGTTCCTATGAATTAAAATTGAAAAATTAAACATATACTTTTATAGTACTTAGAAATGAAAAGATAACCATATTACATGTGGACATAAATTACATTTTACTGAATAATAACCATATTTTTTGAAATAAAAATTAACAGTGAGAAGAGTGGCAGTGTTTACATTTTTGCAAATATTTTTAATGTAGAGCTTCAGAGAAGACAGCTGGTTTCTCATATCTGCCTCTGTATTCAGTCTGTTGTTTTGGTTGAAGTGTATAAAGAAATTCCAGCCCCACACAGTAGTTGGATAAGAGAGGAGTATTTTAGTAGTTATTTTCCAAATAAATATAGTATATTCTTTTTATACTATAACAAGCTTAACAAGTGATGACTTAAAGGCTAGTGTCAATATGGAATCTGAGACCACATCAAGGAACACTTTAACTCTTATTCCAAAATCCATTGGACTAGCATAAACTTTGAATGAAACTTTTATCTGTGCACCATTTTATGACATCATATATTAGTCATCTAGAAAGTTATGATTTGTTAAGAATGAAGCCTCTCAATATTGACATATTTCATCATGAACTGATCGTGTAGTACTTTCACTAATATCACTGCCCATATATCAATATCAATATAAATATCAATAGAGAAATTAAATATTGTTAAGCTCTTGAGATCATGTGTTAAAAAATTCTAATGTTGTCTTGAAAGCTCAACTTTATTAATGGCAAGAAATACTAGTGTTTTCTTGAAGGGAGAAGAATCTCATTCATGATTTTTGAAAAAAAAGTATTGGCCAAATAACAAAGTCTAAGTAAGCATAGGTTTTTAGTCATTCCTTCAGATAAAAATGGTGTTGCATGGGAAAACAGTGGGTAATTCAGCCTGAAACTCAAAACAATTGCACAGGGTTTTGTTTTGACCACCATAATATAATAGCAGAAGTACTCAGAATGTTAAAATGATGTACATTCAAAGGTCAATATTTTATGATTGATGCCACTGGCTTGGTTCAGGTTAACTTTGATCATGACTGCTTTTGTAACATTAGTACGCATGTCAAAATAATGAAAAAGTAACTTTTACTAGTATTGTGAAAATAATGTTGATCTTGTGAACCCCCTGGAAGTTTCTTAATGATCCCTAGGGTTCTGAAGACCACACTCTGAGAACTGCTGGGATGGGGCTATGAATGTATCCTTGAAATGACTAGTTTTCTGATGGACACTTGGCTGTCTTTCATGTGAGAATAATAACAGAAGGAGTAGGTAGTGTGTGTGTGTGTGTGTGTGTGAGAAAGAGAGAGAGAGAGAGAGAGAGAGAGAGAGAGAGAGAGAGAGAGAGAGAGAGGGCTATATTAAAGGAGGATAGGGATGGAAAGTAGAAGAGAGTAAGGAAATAAATGAAGATCAAAGAGAGGAATGGAGGAAGAAGGAAAAGAGAGAGGAAAGAAGGATGATGGCAGGAAGAGGACGTCAGGAAGTAATAATGGGATATGTGTGTTTTCTTTTAGCTGATGGTTCAGGAAGCGTTTGAAAATACAGGAAGCCTTTCTGTTATGCTCAAAGACGGATTAGAATGATACAGGGCAAGACCTTACAATGGGGCCTTTCCTTTCAATTAGCATCAGGTGTGAGGCATAATATGAAGGACAATTTAAAACTTGAAGTCTCTAAACAAAAATGCTGATCTTCATGGCCAAGAACATTTTCAATTTTAAAAAAATGGCATTCTAATAGAGATGCTTCTTTTTTTTTTAATTTTTTTATTGTTGATTGTTCAAAACATTACATATTTCTTGATATATCATATTTCACACTTTGATTCAAGTGGGTTATGAACTCCCATTTTTACCCCGTATACAGATTGCAGAATCACATCAGTTACACATCCACTGATTTACATATTGCCATACTAGTGTCTGTTGTGTTCTGCTGCCTTTCCTATCCTCTACTATCCCCCCTCCCCTCCCCTCCACTCTTCTCTCTCTACCCCCTCTACTGTCATTCATTTCTCCCCCTTGTATTATTTTTCCCTTTCCCCTCACTTCCTCTTGTATGTACTTTTGTATAACTCTGAGGGTCTCCTTCCATTTCCATGCAATTTCCCTTCTCTCTCCCTTTCCTCCCACCTCTCATCCCTGTTTAATGTTAATCTTCTTCTCATGCTCTTCGTCCCTACTCTGTTCTTAGTTACTTTCCTTATATCAAAGAAGACATTTGGCATTTGTTTTTTAGGGATTGGCTAGCTTCACTTAGCATAATCTGCTCTAATGCCATCCATTTCCCTGCAAATTCTATGATTTTGTCATTTTTTAATGCAGAGTAATACTCCATTGTGTATAAATGCCACATTTTTTTTATCCATTCGTCTATTAAAGGGCATCTAGGTTGGTTCCACAGTCTTGCTATTGTGAATTGTGCTGCTATGAACATCGATGTAGCAGTGTCCCTGTAGCATGCTCTTTTTAGGTCTTTAGGGAATAGACCGAGAAGGGGAATAGCTGGGTCAAATGGAGGCTCCATTCTCAGCTTTCCAAGAAATCTCCATACTGCTTTCCAAATTGGCTGCACCAATTTGCAGTCCCACCAGCAATGTACAAGTGTACCCTTTTCCCCACATCCCCGCCAGCACTTGTTGTTGTTTGACTTCATAATGGCTGCCAATCTTACTGGAGTGAGATGGTATCTTAGGGTGGTTTTGATTTGCATTTCTCTGACTGCTAGAGATGGTGAGCATTTTTTCATGTACTTGTTGATTGACTGTATGTCCTCCTCTGAGAAGTGTCTGTTCAGGTCCTTGGCCCATTTGTAGAGATGCTTCTTAATCTACTTCATTTTGGGTCCTGCTCATTGTCTTGTTTTCTCCTCAGTGTGGCCTAGGCCACAGGTGTATTGGTAACTGACAGGCAGCCAGGCATCTAAGCAGACAAGGATGTACAAGTTCAGCACTGTTTACCTGGTGCTACCTACCAGGCATGGAGACCTGTTGTCCATTGGAAGGGGGTTATGGGTACAAGCACTATCTACTGAGGCTGGTCACAGAGCAAGAATGCCAAGAGGGACCCAAGATTCATCTCCAGGGGGGACTCCAATGGTGTGGGCAAACTCAGCTGCTGTTCCTTTCCCCATCTAGTTCCACTAGTTAGGAAGCTGGCTGTGTCCAGGCACAAGTGACACTTAGGAGGTACCTGCTTTCAACTACCACACCTCTGATCAGGGGCCTCATGGGTTCCTAATTATTTTTTTTTAAAGAAAAAACTCTTCTGCAGTTTTTTTTTTTTTTGGTAGTGTGATTTTTGGTTTTTTTTTTTTTTTACAAGCTCTCATTCATTAGTTCATTTCCCTTTTCACCTATTAAGTTGGAATAGAAAGTTCCAGTGCAAATAATAATTGAAAGGATAAGCTAAACTTTAAATAAGTCATCACCGCCCCCCTCCGCCAGGTGAAATGCCTAACAAAAGCCTCATCACTGTGGTTTCACAGGTTGTAAGGTCAGCACTGACACCCAAAGTCACTGTCCTCACTAACACAACAACCTGCAGCCTCCAACACTCCATCTTGGAGAGCTGTCATTGACCAGAGTGACAGAAACAATGCTGCACTCTCATGTCATTTGCCAGATCCTCCCTGAGGACAGAAATGCACAAAAAGTCACTGTACCCAACAAATTTGCACACTCATTTTTTAATTAATCCTGAATCAGCTTAAGCTAAAGAATATGGGGGTATCCTATGAAACATAAATGAATAAGATGAGACTGGCTTTAAGTTTACCAGATTTGCAATTTTCACAAAATGTCTCACTTCCATGGCAGCTGCTCTGTAGACAATTATTTAGCATTCCAATTACTTTTAAAGAAGGGTGTGAACAAGAGAGCAGTAAAGATTGTGTGCTGGATACAGAGGTGCCACTGCAGAGCAATGATGGCAGGAAACCATCCTTTTCCCCAAGCTGGAAGTGTCCAGCTTGCCTCCAGGAGCCACTGGAATACCAGTATGCGGGACAACTGAGCAAGGGTGACATCATAGGTGCACACTGTGCGGAGGATGTTCACCTCAGCTGTCCATGTAAACTCAACCTCATTGTGGTACCATATTCACTCCCACCCTCCACTTCCTGCTTTCTATTAGGACAGAAGTGGATCACAGGAATCCACAGCTCCAGGCACTGTCCCAGGTGCTGAATCTCCAGGGATCAAAGGAACCCGTATGATCAGGACTCTAATTCTCCTTCCCCCAAGGCTTGAGCAAGTTGTTTAACTTCCTCTTTTGGAAAATGAGGATGGAAATGGCACATTCCTCATAGGGTTACTGTAGGAATGAAATGAAACAAAATCAAAATTATCCTTAAAATTAAAAAAAATCCAGATTCTCTTTGTGTAATACAATAGACCCACTGTATCCAATCTTGTGTTTTCCAGTTTCAGTTACCTATGATTCACATGATTTTTTTTTCCTTCTTCACATGTCATATATTGGGGATTGGTTCTTATCCTCTGTTTTAGCAACTTCAGCAAATTTTTAAAAAATTTCATCTTTTCATTTAAAGGAAAAATTTTATTGCTCCTTTCTGGCATATTCAAATTGCTAGAATCATTACTATTGCCCTTTGAGGCCATTATTAACTAAATTACAGGTTACTTGATCATAAGCACTCTGATACAACAACAGTTAATCTAGTCATTGAGATGGCTAGTGTGATACTGTGTGAGAGTGAGATTACATTCACATAACTTATAGTTATAGTTGTTCTTATTTTTAGTTATTATTGCAAATATATTCCTGTGCCTAGTTTATGAATTAAACTTTATCACAGTATGTATGTACAGGGAAAAACCCACAGTAAATATAGGGCTCTATATTTTCTGCAGTTTCAGGCTCCCAATGGGGGTCTTGGAATGTATCCCCCATGGATACTCAAAATTTTATTTATTCAATCCAAATTACTTGGTATAAAAACATACAGGAAAACATCACCTGCAAGGAAAAAATATAACCAACATATGCCAACTTGAGATGACAGAAAACCTTGGCATTACCAGCAAAAGCAGCTATTATAACCTTGGTCAAAGAAGTAAAGACAAACACAGGCAAAGTGGGAAAGTCTGAACCAAGAAACAGAAGACATAAAGAAGAATCAAGTTGAAGTTTTAGAGATGAAAAAAAATAATAACTAAAATAAAAATACTTGTTGGATGAGTTAAGTATCACAATGGTGATGGAAGAAGAAGTTGTGAGCTGGGAGATTAATGAAAATCATCTAATTTGAACATCAGAAAGAGGAAAAAAGAGATTAAAAAAAACATTAAAAGAAACTCAGGGATCTGAGGAAAAACTCCCAAAAGGTTGATCATTTGTGTCATCAAAGTTCCTAGAGAGCAGTGAAAATCTGGTTCAGAAAAGAATATGGGAAGAAACAGTGGCTGAAATAGCCACAGATTTAGTGAAAATCAAACCTATAGATTCAGGAAATTCAGAGAACCCCCTTAGTACAACCTATTCCCAGACAAATCATAATCAAACAGCTGAAAACTAAACACAGTAAAATCCTGAAAGCAGCCAGGAAAAAGCACTGCATTATAAATAGGGGAACAACCACATGAATGGCTGCAGATTTCTCATCAGAAACCAGAGGCACAACATTTTTAAAGGGATGAAAGGAGAGAACTGTTAACCCAGACTTCTACATTCAGTATAAATAACCTTCAAGAGTGAGGAAGAAATACAGATATTCTTAGATGAAGGAAACAAGAGAATTAGTCACTGGAATTGCTCTAAAAAAATGCTAAAGGAAGTTCCTCAGACAGGAGAATGACATTGGAAGAAAACCAGAAATTTCAGGAATGAAAATCAATAGAAACGCTACACTTCTGGACAATATAACAGATTATTCTTGTAATATCTATAAAATATCTACGATACAAAGAAAAAGTGGTAACAAAGTCTTATGGGATTTTCAACAGTACCCCTGGCTCCTCATTTAACTGCAGTTTCATTTTCAGTGCGGACCAAAAATACTTAAAGGAAAATTCCAGAAATAAACAATTCATAGAGTAGAGGGAAGAAAACAGGGGGGAGAAATGAGGGGATGGGAAGGGGAAATAATGGGCAATGAATTAAAGCAAATTATATTCCATGCTCTTATGAATCTGTTAAAATTAACCCTAATGTTATATATAACTAGAAAAAAAAACAATAAAAAGGCAAAAAAAAATCAGCAGTCATTCCAGGTAAAAATATAAACAAGAATAGAAGAAAACTATGTAAGTGTGCCAAAGACTTAACTCCAAACCAGAAACATTATATACTATGAAGAAACACTAGATGTCACTTTAATAGACAACACAAATCAAGGATGCAGTCAGTCATCATGATTCTATACTATTTAGCATTTTTAGTGAGTCATTTAAGTAAATAAAATAAACTGTACAAATATTGTTAAAAGAAGAAACTAAATAATTATTTACAGGCAATATAAGGGTACATTTAAATAACTGAAACCTATTAAGAGAAAAAATATTTAGTGAGGAGTATTCCAGAGAAAAGAAAAATATGCTGAAGTAAAAATTCAGTATTAGAAAAAAAAATCTATTCATACTAGCACCAAAAATACATGATACTAGGAATACTTTTAATGAAGATTATATAGATCTGCATTTTGAAAATTCATATGAAATAAGTAACTGGGAATAAATATCATGTTCCCAGATGGGAAAATTTAAAATCACAATGATGTCATTCCTTGTTAAACAAATATGTAAATTTAATGCCATCCCCAAAATAACCATATGCTATTCTGAATACAGCTCCATCCCACCTGGAATGTGAATCATCCCTTTGTCCAGTGTATCCACTCTGCTTATGCTACCTGCCCATTAGTCTCACTGAGTAGGTGTCTAGGTTATCAGATTGACGGGTGCACTATGGTAATGCCTGTGTTCCAAAACCCCTATGTAGCAGCCTGACACTATGTTGTAAGGCCTATGTTACCAATCTCAGTGCACCTCATCAGGTAGGCACTGTATCTGTTCACCTCATCATGGGATGAAAGGTAAGTACAGGAAAATAAGATATTTTGAGAAAGAGAGAGACAGCACATGTTCACATAACATTAATTATAGCATATTTTTATAAATGTCCTATATTATTATTGCTGTGCTTATTTTATAACAAACTTTATGATAGGTATGCATGTGTAGAAAAAAGCTATATACTCTCATATACATAGGCTTTAATACTATCCAGTTTCAGGTACCCACTGGGTGTTTGGAATATCTCTGTGGATAAAGGGGAGATACTAAAGCTGTGACATACAAGACACCTACCCCATAAAGAAGGCAAAGCGAGGGGACTTTTATTAAGTTTTATGAATTCCATGTTAAGTGGTAAAATATTAATTCTACATGGACTGTGAAAAGTTAAGTATAAAAACACTTGTATTCTCTTGAGTAATTACTAAAATGTATACAAAGAGCTAGAGAAAAAAATAGATAAGTTAGGATTAAGTGCTAAATTTAAGTATTGCTTAGGAATACAGAAAAGGGGAAACAGAAACAAAGAAGAAACAAATAATAAGAAAATAATAAAATTGCCCATCTGAATCCAAACACATCAATAACTATTAAATGCAAATGATTGGACTAGACCAATTAAGAGATATAGATTGTTTGAGTAGATTAAAAAAGATAAGAATGACATGCTCTCTCCATGAAATCCACATTAAATATAATGAAATAGGCAAATCAAAAGTAAATGATAGACAATGATGTACCATAAAAACACGATAGTTGCTAGATTATGTTTTTTTATCTCATGTGCATGTATAAATATGTAACAATGAATCCCACCATTATATATAATTTTAGTGTACCAGTTAGAATATGGGAAAATTTTAAAAATTAAAACATGAATGGAAAGAAAGCTGGCTTCACTACATTAAGACAAGACACACTGGGGCTGAGGTTGTGGCTTGGTGGTAGAGTGCTTGCCTAGCATGTGTGAGTCCCTGGGTTCAATACTCAGTACCACATATAAATTAATAAAATAAAGGTCCATTGACAACTAAAAATATATATATTAAAAAAAATAAGGCATATTGACATGAGACACAGTAGACTTTAGAGAAAGGGAAATAACCAGGGGTTGAGAAAGATAATATGTACTAATAAAAAGTGTCAATTCACCAAAAATACATAACAATCTCAATGGGTATGCATCTAAGGAGAGAGCTTCAAAATTTATGAGGAAAAAAACCTTTGGAATATAGTGTGACAGTTTCTTATAAAATTGACCATAAAGTTACATATGGCCCTGTGATCCCATTTCTAGGTATCTGTTCTAGAGAAATGAAGATTTTGGTTTTCAAAAAAAACTGTATGTGAATGTTCACAGTCATTTACTTGTGGTAGCTCAAAACAGTTTTCTCAAATGTCTTTCAAAGGGTGAATGAATAAACAAACTGGTGTATCCCTACCATGGCATACTAGTCAGCAATAAAAAGGATTTAGTCATCTTTCATTCACTATAACAAACATCTGAGATAAATCAACCTATAAAGAAAAACGGTTTGTTTTACTCGGTTTTAAAGGTACTAGTCCATTATCAGTTGGACCTAGTGCCTGTAGTGAGACAACATGTCCATGGTGGGAGCATGTGGCAGAGCAAAACTGCTCCTTTCATGGTGGCTGGGAAGCAAAAAAAGAGAGAGGAAGAGGCCAGGATTCTATATTCCCTTTTAAGAACACACCCCAAAGGACCTAAACACCTCCTATTAGGCCCCATTTCTTAAAGGTTCTATGAACTCCCAAGAGTGCCATGCTAGGTACCAATCCTTTATTACCTGGATGTTTGAGCAACATTCAACATCCAAACTGCAGCAGAAATGAATTGCTGATTCATACAACAAGGATAAAGCTGGGATGTGTTATGCTGAGTGAAAGAAGCCAGTCTTAATACACCACACAGATCACATCAGTGGTTCCCAGGGTAAGAGTAAAGGAGGGTTGATAAAGGGGCGGCTGGAGGGAGTTCTGTGGAGTGATGAAATTGTTTTGCAAACTGATTTCATGGAGGTTAAATGAATATACAACATGTGCTAAACTCAGAACTACTCCAAAAAAGTCAATTGCATAGTATGATAATTTAAAAAAACAAAACAAAACAAAATTTAACTGTATTAGGTAAGAAAGGCTTCAATTTCAAGAATGAAGAAACTAGAAAACAAGAACACACCATCATTTCTATGGTTCTGCTTGAAATGAAGATAACTGGAAGTCAATGAAATGGAAAAAAAGATCAAAATTTTGTTCTTTGAAAAATATTAACAGAATTGACAAACCATTAGTAAGACAGATCAAGGATTTAAGAGAGGGCATAAATTTAAAAAATCATAAAAGAGTAGTTACCACCTCCCAATCCACTGACACCAAAAGTATTATATGGGAATATTATGAATGACTTTATTCAAACAAACTCAGATGACTCACATGAGATGGACAAAATCTTAAAAATACAGAAATTATCACAAATTATTCAAGAAGAAAATAAAAAATGTGACTGGACAATTAACAGGCAAAGAATTTGAATCAGAAATAGTAATTCTTCCCACAAAGCAAAGCCCAATCCAAAATGTTTTCACTGGTACATTCTACCAAGCATTGAAAGAAATAATATCAATTGTTTAAAAATACTTACATAAAATACAGGAGGAAGGAACAGTGTTCAAGTTATTCTATAAAGTTAGTACTACCCTAATATCAAAATCAAGGACATCACAAGAAAAGAAACTACTGAACAGTAGATGTAAAAAGCTTTAACAAAATCTGAGCTGACCAAATTCAACAACATAATAAAAAATTATATGCTGTGACGAATTTGGATTTGTTCTAGCAATGTAAGGCTGTTTTAACATTGAAAATCAATTAATATGGCATTAGAAGCATATTGATACAATAAATGCCTAAAACCCACATAACAATCTCAACAAATACATGAAATCATGAAAAGCTTTTGACAAAATTCAATGTTTATTCTTGATAAAAACTGTCAACAATATGAGACTTTAAGGGGACTTCCTCAATCTGACAAAAGGCATACTTATACACCCTACCTCTAGCATCATATCTAATTATGACAGTGTAAATGCTTTGCACTCAAGATCAGGAACAAAGAGAGTGTGTCCCATTCTTATCCCCTGAAGTCCACATCGTATTGGAAGTCCTAGCCAATAAACTAAGAACAACAATGACAGCAAACTAAAAGCATTCATTCAGATTAGCAAAAAGTAAATCTAAAAGGACTTTTTTTTTTTTTTGCAAATAACATGAGTCTATATGTAGAAAAATCTAATAAATTGGCAGAAAAATAATACATGATAGCAAGAGAATAGTTACTGAGGGGTGAACAAGGGCATTTCTGGTGGGCTGAGAATGTTGTTTTGTATTCTAGTTACTGGGTTATTCAACTGCCCATTTGTCAGTTCCATTCAGATGTCTGATAGACATCTCAAACTTGATTCATCAAATATAATTACTGAATTTTCTCCCCAAATCTAAATCTATTCCCACCTGCCCACAAACCATCTCCCTTTCCACCAAATGGCATGAATATTCAACAAACTGCTCAGGTCAATCACTTGGCATTATCTCTAATTCCTTTTCTTCACATCACATTCAATTCATCAATGATTCCAGTGGATTCTATCTCCAAATCTGTCACGAATCCATCTCTACTGCGAAATCACTCTTCCCCAATACACAATCATCTATTATTTGATCAAATGCAATAGTCTCCACAGTAATTTTTTAAATGGCTAACTGGAGCTTTGTGCCAACCTCATCCCAAACCCCTTGCTTAATATAACCAATAGCTTCATAATATTCCAGGTTCAAATCACTGGCGAGGCTTAGAAGATCCTGCACCAGATGCCTCTCTTCAACCTCCTCATCAGCCTTTCCTGTGGGACACTTTAGCCTCCTGTTTGGTCTCAGAATCTGCCAAACTTTTTCCTGCCCTGCAATGTTCTATTCATGCATGCTGACTTGTGGCCTAAAATGACATTTAGTCTCTGTAACACCTTGTTCATGACCTTCTTTTCAGTTTCCACAATCTTTAAAAAAGATTTTAATGTGTTAATTTATTTACCTGTATACTACCAGTCTTTCCTACTAGACAAAATTTCAGGAAGGAGGGCAGTGCTATGTCTTCTTCACTCACCCCTATGCGCTCAGTGTCTGCACAAGACCCGGCAGATAGTTGGTGTTTATGGATGCATATGCATAGTAAATACATCATAAATCAATAAATTGATCAGAGAAAGAGAGAAACTGAAGCTTAAAGCCAGGGCCCCATGCACACTACTCTACTAGGCAAGCATCCACCACTGATCTACATCCACAGTCTTGATGAGTTTTGAGGTATACTCAGAGACTAAATTAGATGATTCTTCATGTAATTCATATACTGGGGATTCCCAAGATTTGCTACACATTAGAATTATTAAACAGAATTTTTAAAATCCCAATATGCAGATTAAATCTTGTTTCTATTAGATCAGAATGGCTGTCACACATGTAAGAAATTCAAATGAGTCTTATAATGACTTTATGAGCCCAAGTACACTAAGATGTACTGTTAAATTCTGTTACTGATATGTACAATCACTTTTATTTGTTAATATGCGATACATTAAAGAAGTCTGTATATAATGTCCAGTGATGCCATATAAACACTTGTTTCAATATTGCCAATGTTAAAAGTGGTGTTTCCCTGTGCTATTTTCAATATTTAGGTGATTTAATTGATAACTATTGATATAACTTGGCTAATATAATTATAGATTATATAGATACATATATAGAGAGATGTCTTTAGATATCTAAATGGATACATTATATATATGTATATCTATATAGATAGATATCTATAGATAGACATATATTAATTATAAATATGAATTCCACAAACATTTAATTCCACAACTATTATTTGGCAGGTAGGTACTCTGCTCAATATTACAGAATGCAGGAAGTTGAATATTGAGTTTCTGTTTATATAACATATATTTTAATGGTCTGCTAAGATGAGTGATGCATTTGTTTACAGAAGTTATTGTCAGCTGAAACAATATGTTCCATGCCCAATTCAGTTGTCTTGGCTAATTCTGGTTGCTATAACAAAATACCATTGATTTGATGGCTTAAACAATAGACATTTATTTCTCATAGTTTTGGAGGCTAGAAATCCAAGATCAAGGCACTGGAACACTCAGTATCTGGTGAGGGCCAATTTTCTGGTTCATACTTGATGACTTCTCCCTTGTTTCTATTAAATCAGAATGGCTGTCACACATGTATGAAATTCAAATGGCTCTTATAATATGGCTCCCTGAATCCTCATATGGTGGAAGATACAAAGGAGTGTTTGGGGTCTTCTTTATAAGGGTACTAACCCCATTCATGAGGACTCCACTCTCATAACTAACTGATCTCCTAAAGAGTCCATCTCCCAGTCCTATCATCTTAGGGGTGAGGATTCAATATATGAACTTTGGGAGGACACAAATATCTGATTTGTCACATCACTTCAATCCTGGTATCTCCGTTATTTACCATTTGTATAAATTTAGGTGACTTTGTTAACCTTTATGTTTCAATTTTTTATCTGAAATGTAGAACAGCAAGTTGGGTGTTGTAGTTTTTGAAAGGATTATATCACATGAAACATAAAATTATACTGTTTCTAATCAATCAACAGACACTCATGTAAATTAATTGTCACTCCCCACAACATATTCACAGTGCCATAAAACAGGAAATATGGTGGTGGGAGGCTGCGGAGGCAATTTAGAATCATGTCACAATCTGTTGACCAGACCTATTAACATCAACAACAAAAAGAACTGATTATTATTAACCATATGGTTTAATTGTCAAGAAGAAAACTTTGGGTTGATCTTATTGAAATAAAACTAATAGCACAGTGCATTAACAACAACAACAACAACAAAAACAGGCTATCTGAAGATGAGCCAAGGGCATCCACCAGCCATATGTTATGAAGGAATACTGTGAGTGGCTTCCTTTCTTCCCCAAAGCCCTCTGAGGGGTGCTCCATGGAAATGAATTCTGAAGACAGCAGTTGAAAATAGGTGGTGGAGTCTACAGGAAGCTCACTGGCTTCCTGGGTCATGCCACAAAACCAGTCAATAGCAAGTTCCGATGAGCAAGGTACTCCAAAAAGAAGGTGAAGCAGGCTAACCACTGCTTATTGGGTCACAACCATTCTCAGGGACAGCACTGTAGCCAACCCTGCAGTCACCCTAACCTTGGCCTACATGACTCAATCCAGGAACCTCTGTACTGGCTTTTCCCCCAATTTAAATATTTCATTTTATTTTTGCTTAATATGTACTAGTTGTACATATTAATTGGTGGGGTTTAGTCTAATCTTCCAAAACTTGCATATAGTGTGTACTAATCAAATCTAACCTGCCTTTATCCATTCTGCCATGCTCTTAGCACTATCACTATTTTACACTCAGGTAGACTTTGTTTAACTTCCACAGACAAGAGAGAACATCTATGTGGTTCTTGTCTTTCTGTGTCTGGCTTATTTCACCTAATGTTTGCCCTCCAGTTCCACTCATTTTGCTGCAAACAAAAAGAAAAACCATTCTTCTTTAAGGCCAAATAATATTCCATTATGTATGCTTTCTCTATTTACTCATCTGTTTATGGGCACCTAGGCTGATTCCATATCTTAGCTATTGTGAACAGTGCTGCAATAAACATGGGCTTGCAGTATGTCTTTGGTATGCTGATTTCATTTCCTTTGGTTATAAAATCAAAAGATGAACAGCTGGATCATGTACTCACTGGCTCTTCATGACTGCTATAGACCTTTTTAATCCCCAAGTCATCCTGATACCTTGAAAAATACTATCCTCCTCCAGGGACGAAAAGAGAACTAGGACAATCCAGCCCAGAAGAAAAGTGAATGGCCATATGCATGCAATGAAACATTTTGACCAAAACCTGCCACTCCAAAATAAGTCTCAAGATCCAGTGCATGTCTTCCAAAAAGGACATGAGAATATATGGCACATAAAAGTAACTGGTATAGCTTCTGAGGGTAAACCTCACATCCTCAGCCCTGCTAGCTGCTGTGGCTAGATGCCACAGTTCCATGTGGCATCCAAAGATTATTTAGCTCATTTTTAACTTAAGTTTCAAAAGTGATTCCAGTTGTCTAGGAGATTGTCAGCCTCATAAATTAATTTAGGAGAGAAGAGACATTGTACTGAAATGGGAAAAGTCATTAACACTTTTCTTTCATAACAAGAGATCTGAGGCTACTGTCAATCTCCTTGTGGGAAACAGGACATTTCATCAGGTGAAGTTGGCCTAGGTGCCTTCTAAGTGAGACAATTTTGATTGAAATCAAGAGTTTAAAATGGTAATATTACTGGAAGGAAAGACACAACACATACCTAAATACAGCTCTCCTCTCGGCCCCACACATGCTCATGTGTGCATGTATGCACGCGTGCACACATACACGCACACTCCTTTCCTATCTTAAAATTAGCCATCCCAAAGTTCTAATGGGTTTGAGTACACTAATCATCATACTTATTTGCTTTCTTAAAGCCTCCTTTGTTTGAGAACAAAAATGTCCAAATGCATAGACCCTTGTACACTTTTAAAATCGATAGTGTAAATTCATTTCAAATCACTAGTCTATAGTCATTCATTCATTCAATCATTTGTTCACGCAACAGAGATTGTATTAGGTGCTCAGCACACATTAGTGAACACAAAAAATTCCCTGCCCTGGTGGGGTTTCTATTCTAGTAAGTGATAACTGGCAAATAACAAACAATTGGCATAAAATATAAGTAAGCAATAATCTATGAGTCCGTAAGTGACATAATTTAAATAGAGGATCTGGCTGCCAAATAGGAAAGGGTGGGGAAAGCAGACTACAATTAAAGAGGCTCATGGAAAAGAAGACATTTGTGCAAGCACTGGAAGATGATGATAGGATCAACTATGCAGATGTCTAGGAGGAAAATATTCTTTCAAAACTGATCTTTTAAGCAATAAGATGTGATTTTCATTTCCCCATAGAAGAAAGATACCATTCTTCTAACTCAGTGCTAATGAATGAGCTTGTGAATCAGGGCATATGGCTTGCTCATGGATCCCTTCAGAAATATTATTTCAAATAGGAATCAGGACACTAAAGTCACTCTGGTGAGATACAGATTAACCTACTTAGAAAAGCAATAAATGTGTGAAGTTAAAATATTTAAATAATATTAAAAAATAAAAGTGCCTATGTTAATTTGTCTTAAAAAAAAGGAAGAAAGAGAAGAAACGGGCAAGGCAGCAGGGGCAGTGGCTAGAAAGAGAATAATGTAAGTTCTCAAGGGAAGTCCAAATCTTGAACTGGCTGAGCCTAGGATTGCACAATAGCCAAAACACACTTCAGGGACCCCTTGATTTCTCAATTTAGTTGTTAGGGTTCTGCCTAAAAGTACCAAGCAGAGGAATTCTGGATTACTCTCTGCAAGTTCTGTGCAGAAGTTGAAGGCAGAAGCCCATTAGGGAGATGGGTTGCAGAATTCAGAGCAAAACATCCTAACCTAAAGTGGTAGCAGAGAAGGGGAAGGCAACCCAAGGAAGTGAAGTGAATAGATGGTCCCTCTTTTGCAAGGCTGCTCTGCAGGAAGGTGTGAGCAGGAAGTGCTTTGTAACAATGATGTTCACAGATGAAACCACAAAGTGACAACTGGTGAGAAGTATGCTCTAGGATGGGGATGTGTGGTTTTAACTGGATTCCTCAAAGTAATAAAAGGAATATGTCATAGTCTATTTTCTGTTGTTATAACAAAATTCCTGAGACTATATAATTTATAAAAGAAAGAGATCTATTTGGCTTGCAGTTATACAAGCTGAGAAATTGAAGATTATGGTGCTGGTAAGGACTTTGTGCTGCTTCAATGCATGGTGGAAAGAAGAAGGGCAACCAGGCACATTAGGAAGAGACAAAAGAGGAAGGCCTCCTTGCTTTTTAACAATCATATCTCTCCATAACTAATCTACTACCAAGAGTGTAAAAACTGCCTCTCTCCTCCCTCCCTTAAGAATTAATCCGGTTCTATGAGAGTAGCATTGATTGCTCTTAACAACTCAATCACCCCACCTTCCAACACCATCACAATGTCAATTAAATTTCAATATGAATTTTGGTGAGGACAACCCCACCCAAATCATAACAGACCAGAAATATCAAATTTGCCATAGAGCAAATAATATTTTGAAAAGAAAGATGGCAAAACTCTTTTGCTTACCTAATAAGAACATATTCTAGTTGAAGAATGCCATGATCCACACACACAATGTACATACTGCCCTGGAGCAGGGTGCTGTTCACGAGAGGCAGCTCTGGTATTTGGATAGCCCACCCGGACGCCACAAGTGCTTTTCTCCAGGCCAAATTGTTAGCGTGGATTAATGGGATTCCTGGCTGCAAAGGAAAACTTCTCTTTAGCCATTTGGGCACTAGGGAAAGATCAAATAAGTTCAAGATATATGTATAAATGGCACACATGCACACGTACATGGGGCAGGGCGTTCCTTTCTTTCTCTGCTCTTTCTCTCCCTAACCCCACCCCTAGAATCAAGAATAACTCCTTCACCATTTGGTTTTACAATTTACACATGACCAATGAAATGTGTATCAAATGCGGACTTGTATTTTTGGAGTAAACATGCAATATTTCAGCACTGCAAATGGAAATCAGATACCTGGGGGGGGGGTGGACAATATATCTTGAAAGGATAAACTCTACTTGGGGAAAATAAAATGTGATTTTAGGAATTTTTAATATATCTAAACATTTAATTTCCAAAGAAAGATTTGGATCGTTTTTAAGAGACCATTCTCCCTTTGTAATATTCTCCCAAAATTAATTCAAGGCTGAAGAATACGCCTTAATCTAGGATTGCTTCACACAAAGGTCAGGTGCATGTCCTGCCCTGGGGTCTCTGAGATCCATTTCCTTTGTGATACATTACCCCAAACAAAACACTGTCCCCAGAATTCTGAAATGAAACTCCACCCAGGAAGAGTCTCACTAATACTAATACAATTTGAAAAGTACATTTCACTGATTTAAACTTTTAGTCAAGGCAGCCAGGCAACATATGTATTTTATCCACATTTGTTGGTGGCTGTATAGGAAATATTTGCTTTTCAAAAAGTAAAGTTCTTAGAACTGTCTTACTGGTGTCATAAAGCAGATCATCTTATATAAATAGCATTTGCCTTACAGTACTCCCCCATTATCTGCAGTTCTGCTATCCGTGGTTTCAGCTACCCATAGTCAACCATAGTCTGAAAATATTAAATGAACAACTTTAGAAAGAGACACAATTTATAAGTCTTAAATTGTGTGCCATTTTGATTAACATGATGAAATCCTCCTCTGTACTTCCTTGGATATGAGCCATTTCTTTGCCCAATGTATCCACAATGTATACACTACTTACCCATTAGGCACTTAGTAGTCATCTCAGTTATCTGATGAATCTTCAAGATATCATAGTGCTTTTGTTCAAGAAATGTTTATTTTACTTAATAATGGCCCCAAAGCACAAAAGTAGGGATGCCAACAAATCAGACAAAAGAAAGAGAATCCATAAAATATTTTAAGTGAAAAAATAAAGTACAATACATATTTTGAAAGAGAGAGACCACATTCAAGTAACTTTTATACTATATTATTAGAATATCTTTATTTTATCATTAGTTATTGTTGTTAATCTCTTGCTGAATGTTATAAGGTAAACTTCATCATAAGTGTGTATGTATAGGAAAAAACAATTTATATGGAGTTTGATATTATCCATGGTTTCAGGCATCTACGGGGGGGTACTGGGATATATTCCCTGAATAAAAGGAAGGACTACTTGTTTAAAAAAAGTATACTATTCCTTTGTATAGGCAGTATATAGTAAAGAAACTGGAAGAAGAGATCTTTATTCCTTTGCCTCCATACACTAATAAGTTTTCTGATTGGGTTTGAAAGCCTAGAAGAGGACCTCAATATATTGTCACACCTTTTAAACACAGCTCTGGGCTCCCAGTGAGACTTCCTGAACATCAGCCCAGGCTGTTACTGTCAAGCCCTGATCAGCAGTCTCTTCTTGGGCCATTCTGGAGGCCCAAAAGGAAAGGTGGATGGTAGGAGACCACAGCATGGCAGAGACAGGGCTTGATCACCCTAGATCTGTCAGAAGTAAGATAAGAGTCTAGATTTCATGCTCTCCAAGATTCTTACCAACTTCGACCTGAGATTCAGAATCTCATCTCCTTCCTGCTTTGAATATCCTTGGGGTGCCCAAGAAACCTCGATACCCCAGCCCAGAACAGAGCAGCATGGGGGTTGGAATCTGTCCCTCCTCAGAGATGGTGTGTTACCCTTCCACAGGAAAAAGAATGCCTGGCATGAATAAAGAATAAGGTGGCAGAAGCAAATGGGCCATGACATTTGGAATTAAAAGGCTCTTTCTGAAATATTTACCCTTTTGGTTTATAAAACCACTTAAAAATAAAGCAGCCATGCATTGATTTTGTTTGCCTCACAAGATATCCACTGCTTTCTTCACTTCTAGAAACATATGACTTAAATCTTAAATGTCCTCCAAAGACTTCTCTGTTAAAGGCTTTGTCCCTAGTCTATGGCACTACTAGGAGGTGGAGGAATCCATAAGCCTAATGGAAGAAAGTGAGGTCCCTGGGGCTATGTCCCTGAAAAGGAATAATGGGACCCCAGCTCCCTCCCCTCTCTTTCTTTGCTTCCTGGCTGCCATAAAATGAGAAGGTTTGCTCCACCACGTATTCCCTACCATGATGTTGTACCTCACCACAGATCCCCAAACAATTCAGTCCACCAAACACAGACTGACCTCTGAAACTGTGAGCAAAAACAAAGTTTCACCTTTTCAGTTTTTATCTCAGGTATTTTGTCACAGTGACAGAAAGCTAATGTACATGATTAGCACTTAACATTCAAACTAGTTTGTGTGTGTATAGGTAAAAGAAAACTAAATCAAGTATTATTTAAAGGCAATTTCTGACCAGTACTTAGGAGGTTGTGGCAGGAGCCCTCAGGTCTTGTGTGAGGGTGACGATCCAAACCAGGTCTATAGACTCCAGAGCCAGAGCTCTCAGTTATCCTAGAAGCACCCGCCTTCCCCAGCAAAGGAACCAGTAAGGAACTTTCCACAGAAAGTAATTCTCTGAAGTACATCTTGTGGGGAGAAATTGTGAGTTAAAAGTTATTAAGTGGGGTCTTTGTTATGAGAGTCAAACATCAAGAAAGAGCTCTTCAAAGTGCCTTCCATATACTGGGAACAATGCAAAGGAGCTTCTGTGAGTATTCCCTCAAGCTTATTTGCCAAGCACATGTCTACAGAAAAAAAAATGGACTGGCATTGGATGCTGGTACTGCCATTAAATTCCTTGCATTCCCATGATCTAAAAATTCATCACCATCAGCAAACTTCCCACAGAGAAAGAATGCATTGACTATAGGCACAAATATTCTAGATCTAATAGTGAAATACCTGAAAGTAATTTTCAGAGTAAATTTAAAAAGTAGGCACTATGGTTTGTCTTCACCAAAATGCATTTTGAAATTTGGTTTCCAATGTAATGGTGTTGGGAGATGGTGGGACTTTTAAGAGATCATTA